>NC_057864.1:214541063-214746063 GCF_019393635.1 Dromiciops gliroides
AAATCACGGAATAGGGATTAGATAATGAGGTGTTGAGTTGTTACCCTCACTATAAAATGCAGGACTAGGTGAGTCCTTTATGAGTAATGGTTAGAGTCAGTACTTTGAATGAATCAAAAAGAGAGTAAGATGAATCAATAGGATGAAGAATGATAAGCCATGATTCAGGGTGACCTGTAAAAAAAGCAGTTCACTGAGTTCAGGAGAAAGACTCAAAGAGGAACATGGTTCCTGATGGGGCAAGAGGAAGAATTAGGGAGCTGGAGAAAGGAAGCTTTGGGAAGTCACATTGGTGCTAAGGAAGAAGCATTAGATAGAGGTAACTGTCACAAGGAAAGAGGCAGAAATCTGGGAGTTAGGCTGTTTGGCTCATTCAGCATGAGGTATATTGGGACAGAAGCTGAACCATTATCCTCCCTCCACTGTAGACCCCCAAGGTAGTAATCCTATATCTTCTTTCCTGACTAGAGCTCCTTCATGAAAGCTTAAAGTCTTTCCCTTTGGGCACTGGTATAGGGGAATTCATTTACTTCTCTTTGTTTTAAATGTTTATTTTGTCTTTATAAATCAGGGTAGGGGCAGCTAGGTGGCACAGTGGATAGAGCACTGGCCCTGGAGTCAGGAGTACCTGAGTTCAGATCCGGCCTCCGACACTTAACACTTACTAGCTGCGTGACCCTGGGCAAGTCACTTGGCCCCAATTGCCTCACTTAAAATAAATAAATAAATAAAAAATAAATCAGGGTAAATATCACCACCAGAAGTTTCCAGTTGAAGTGGGAATCCAGTTAGGAAGAATCATCTGAGGGGGGAGAAATATCCTCAGATAAGAGATAGAGGTAGATCTAACACTGAGGTATTTTACCAGAAGCACTGTCTCTGGCTGGGGATTGAAAGTTACCAAAAAAGATAGAGAATTATGTATCTTTTGATATAACTTTTCAAAGTAGAGGATAGTTTATATTGAGAAAACCCATCTGGTCAGTAGTAATAGGGAGAGGGATACCATCCCATCACACTGCTATGATGGGAGTTCACTTGGGGACTTTTTTTCATCCCTCTACTTTGGGAGTTTGAATACTATTTTTATTTCTACCTTCCTGTTTCTTTGAAGCAGGATTATTTTGCATATTTGCTTTACTGTTAATTACTAAGTGACACTTATAAAACATTGTTTATATTATAATATGATATATGATAATTATAGTATAATATTACAGGATTAGTTTCTAAAGTATAGTACTGTTAAATATTGTTATTATTAATCAATCTATTGATCAGAGGGGTTCAAGGTGCTTGAAAAGTTTTGTGGCCAATGAGTGGCCCACCCCTGTAATCCCTGCTAATGGGGGAGGCTGAAGCTGGTGGATAGCTCAAGTTTAGGAGTTCTGAGTTGTGACAGTCCTCACAAAATCCAACACAAATATGGTAAGCTTCTGGGAGCCAAGAGTCTAAGGTGACTGCTTAAGGAGGGGCATATGGACTCAGGTTGGAGAAAGAAAGTAGGTTAAAGCTTCTATGCTGATCAGTATTGGAACTGGGCCAGTGAGTCATAGCTGCACCTCCAGCCTGGGCAGACAAGGAGACTCTATATCAAAAGAAGAAAGAAAGAGATGAAGGAGAAGGAGGAAGAAGAAGAGGAGGAGGAGGAGGAGAAGGGAAAAAAGAAGTTTTGTGACTTCTTTAAATGTAAATTTATAGATATCTCCTGATTTTAGGAGTGAGCACAAGAATTAAAAACAAGGAACATTAAATAAGAACATTATAAAAAATGTCAAAGAATTGGAAGATTTTCAAGGTTAGAACTGGGAAGATCACTCATTCATAATCTGTGAATCACCTGATCTACTACACCATTCAAATACACTCACTGTAGAAGACAGAACTTGGGAACCTAAAAGGTAGAGCTCTGGTTGTCGAGTTAGGAGGACCCGAGTCCAAATCCTGCCTCAGATACTTACTAACTGTGTGACTCTAGGCAAATCATTTAACCTCCATTTCCTTATTTCTAAAACAGGGAAAATAGTAGCACTTGCTTCACGAGGTTGTTTTGAGGATTAAATGAGTTAATAATGGCTATATACATATGAAATTTATATATACATACTTAATATACACATGATATTTATATTCTCTATATTTTATACCAGATATCTGCAGAGTGCTTTGTAGACTTTAAAGTACTATGTAAATGCTACCTATACACCTCTTATTGAGGAGGAATGGTTGATCAGCAAAGTAGATGACAGTGATCAAAGGGGGCCTAGCCACGAAACTGAGTGAAGGATTGTAAGTCAGAAAAAGACAATTCATCTATAAGGAAGGTCAAAGCTTTTGAGTCCTTTATAGCAGAGAGAGAAACCAAATCCATAGGGAAGGCTACAGCTAGGCCTCTAGAGTTGGACAGGAAAGACAAAACCACCTGTGAGAGAGTTTGCAGGTGGATGCTGCCTTGTCGAAGGACACTGCAAGTCTACCCAAAAATGTTATTGGAGAACAGAAGAACCATGTCTCCCTGGAAAATTATCATGGGAAGTTTGGTTCACTCTTATGACCAACTCATTGAAGAATTGGCAGGCTTCTGATTTAGATAAAAGGAAAAAATTGATGTAAAGTCTCTGGAAAGAAGCTGGACAGGGCTGGAAGGCCAGGTAGCCTGATAACACATGGCAAGACTGTATACCAAGCCTAAAGAGTCAGTTCCTTGATAGTGAGGTCCCACAAGAAATGAATGCTACATTTGGCCACTCTATTATTTAGCTTAAAGGAGAAAAGCCCTGACTGAGTGATTCAGGTAGATGTAAAACTTCAGAGAATGGTCTGCAGAGAAGCAGTGGCACCTGAGGATGAGGATTTGGTCAGACTATAGTAAGTAAGAAGAGTTACATTGCATAGTCACCATTGTCACCATTTGTCGAGTATTACCTAGATACATAATGAATGTGCCATTGAAAAGTGGCACTGACATCAAGAAGGCCCAACCTTGATTAACTTTGCAATATCCTGTCATGTAGAGGTCATGGAAAAAAAGGCAAAGACATCCCACTGTGAACACAGATTCAAGCTCCCAAAATCTTTGAGAGATGAAAGCATGGACAAGACCATACTAGCTAGAGCATTAAAGGCATGAGAGAATGGAAACTGTGATGGCTTTATATGAAAACAACACCAATAGAAGGTAACTGGAGGGGCAGCTAGGTGGCACAGTGGATAGAGCAGCGGCCCTGGATTCAGGAGGACCTGAGTTCAAATCCGACCTTAGACACGACACTTACTAGCTGTGTGACCCTGGACAAGTCACAAAAAAAGAAGAAGAAGAAGAAGAAAGTAACTGCTGGAAGGATAGATCTGCCATCTCTTACAATCAAGGGGAAGAGGGTTAAAGGCAAATTGGATGTACTCATGAATGGATGTATTCCTGAAGTTTTGTTGTTGCAGAAACTAAGGTTTCTAGGACCTGAATTGGGAAAAAAAGAAGACAGGATCAGGGAAGACGGTCATCTTGGACCCTGAGAAGAGCATACATGACTTCATCATCAATCACCTATATGCCTTTTCTAAGTAGACTCTTAGGACCCTATACAAAAGAGCTGAAGATTGAGGATGTATAATACACTTCTGTCTTGGAGAATGGAGCACGAGGGCCCATCATTTCTCAATCAAAATTTGAAATCAAGCTCAATGGCCTACCAGTAGTATGAATAGCTTTTTATACATAATATTTACACATATGTATATAGACATAATATTTATATATTTTTATATGAGATATTTGTAAAGGGCTTTGAAGACCTTGTTGTTTACAACTCTTTCTGACCCCGTTTGGGGTTTTCTTGGCAGAGATACTGGGGTGATTTTCCATTTCCTTCTCCAGCTCATTTTACAGATGAGGAAACTGAGGCAAACAGGGTTAAGTGACTACCCAGAGTCACACAACTAGTAAATATCTTGAAACCAGATTTGAACTCAGAAAGATGAGTCTTCCTGACTCTAAGCCAGACACTTTATCTACTTTGTCACCTAGACCTAGCACTGTATAAATGCTAGCTAAAATTGTCTTACTGAGGAGGAATTGTTGACCAGTAGAGTAGAGGCCTTAATGACTAAAGGGGGTCTGGTATGTAGGAAACTAAGTAGAGTATGCTACCCAGAAAAAGACAATTCATCTGTAAGGAAGGTCGAAGCAGCTAGTTTTCTTTTTTGTGGAAACCAGGATAGCATGCACCTACCCTTCTTCAATCCTGCTGTACCTTTCCCATTTTTCACAATCTCTCAAAGATAGCAGTCTTTTATCCCAGCAGCCATCCTTTCAGGACCCTAGGATAGCAGATCATCTGAGCATAAATTTGGTAGGTTCTGTCTTATTTTCCCTACTTATTCAGGCTATTGACTCATTAGCCATTTTTAGTCCATCTTTTGTAGTTCAAAGTTCATTCTTCTTGGCAGAGAAGCAAAGTAAGCCAAATTGGGGAGGCACTGAAGGGGAATGGAAAGATACGACCGTGCATAGACCATTGGACCTTGAACCAAAGAACATGAGTATACTATGCCCAAGAGGTCAAGATGCCCAGACTAATAGGTTACAAGGGAAACGGAGAAATGATTATGCATGTAGCCAGATGACAGTTATGTTCAGTAATGCAATGTGTACCTTATACCTAACTGCATGCTCTTTGACACATGTTTTAATGACTGCGTACTTTGAATGTTCTTACTTTTAGTATTTTCTTCATGTTTATTTACTTTTGTGCTAGAATCACTCATATTTTATAAAGATATTTGTCTAATAACTGTACACGATTTCTTTGAACATATACTGTTACTTACATATTTTGTTCTTCTGTAAGCCCATTGATATTATTATTGCCTCACTTTTGCTTTATTTTAATGTATATTTGCATTCTAGATTCTACTCACTGAACTTCCTCCAACCACATAAAAATGCTAATTCATTGCTTAGTCTTTGTTTAGGGTCATTTGTCTAGATTCCCTTATTATTTTTCCTGCATGGGGGAGGGGATTGTATTGATAGTCATCATAAAAATCTTTGTATGTTTCTGAATACATATGTGTGTGTGTGTGTGTGTGTGTGTGTGTGTGTGTGTGTGTATTGGGCAGCTAGGCAGTGCAGTAGATAGAGTGTGGGGTCTGGAGAAATCTTCCTGAGTTCAAATCTGTCCTCAGACACATACTAGCTGTGTGATGCCAGGCAAGTCACTTAACCCTGTTTGCCTCAATTTCCTCATCGTAAGACATGGAGAAGGAAATGGCAAACCACTCCAGTATCTTTGTCAAGAGAACCGTAAGTGGGATCATGAAGAGTTGGACATGACTGAAACAACAAACAACAAACAACATATATGTGTTGCTGTAGCATGTACGAGTAATATGTCTTGTATATAATTTAGACCTGTAGTCACTGAAGCGCCCTGTTGAGAGATGATGCTTTATGCCCTGTACAGTGTAGCTATTTGCTGAGGCAGGTACCCTAATGTGACTACCTGGGACTACAGGTTAATGATCCTTGTTCTGTTAACTGCTGGTGTTTATTTTTGGTTAGACGGCTAGACCTGGAGTCAGGAAGACCTAAGTTCAAATCCAGCCTCCAATACTTACTAGCTGTGTGACCCTGAGCAAGTCACCTTACTCTGTTTGCTTCAGTTTCCTCATCTGCCAAATGAGCTGGAGAAGGAAATAACAAACCACACCTCCTGTATCTGCCAAAAAAACTCCAAATGGGGTCATGAAGAGTTGGATGACTGAACAATAACAACAACACTAGCTATGTGACCCTGGGCAAATCACTTAACCTCCATCTGCCTCAATTAAAGCCCTTTGCAAATGCAAAGGTACTATATAACTTTGATGATGATGATGATGACAATATAATTCTAGATATTGACTACACTGTGGCTAATTTTGCAAGGACCCATGACATTTCTTTCTTTTTTTTTTTTTTAGTGAGGCAATTGGGGTTAAGTGACTTGCCCAGGGTCACACAGCTAGTAAGTGTTAAGTGTCTGAGGCCGGATTTGAACTCAGGTACTCCTGACTCCAGGACCAGTGCTCTATCCACTGTGCCACCTAGCTGCCCCCCCGACATTTCTTACCTTGGGAACGAATATAATAAATAGGTTCAACAAAGCTTAAGCTGTCTGAGCTTTAGCTGTTTGAGCCTTGGAGAGCCTGTGACTGAAAGCTCAGTTTCCCCTCTCCCTGGGAGCTGTAAGAAGAAATATTGCTCTTAGCCTCCCTAGGAAGTAAGAGAAATATATTTTACTCACTTAAGGAGGTGGTCCCAGAGGTGTGCAAGTGTTGAGGTTTAGTCTGGATGGTTTCAGAGAAGACACTTAGCAGTCTCAGTTCGCTAATGATGACAACGGCAAACTCTTACCACAATGGCTCGCTCCTCTTTTACTTTGGCTTTCTCCCAGGGACTCTTTTCCACTCCTCATTCTCTTAAAATATTTATTTGCTTTTTTTATTTTTAGTCATTTGCTTTTTTAAAAAGTAATTAATTAATTGATTAATTTTTTGTGGGGCAATGGGGGTTAAGTGACTTGCCCAGGGTCACACAGCTAGTAAGTGTCAAGTGTCTGAGGTCGCTTTTGAACTCAGGTACTCCTGAATCCAGGGCTGGTGCTTTATCCACTGCGCCACCTAGCTGCCCCCTTTTTACTATTTATTTAGTCATTTGCTTTTTTTTTTTAAATTAAAAAAAGTTTTTTTTTAATTTTTAGTGAGGCAATTGGGGTTAAGTGACTTGCCCAGGGTCACACAGCTAGTAAGTGTTAAATGTCTGAGGTCACATTTGAACTCAGGTACTCCTGACTCTAGGGCCGGTGCACTATCCACTGCGCCACCTAGCAGCCCCCTAGCTGCCCCCTAGTCATTTGCTTTTAAAGAAGCTAGTTACTCCAAATTAAAATGTTTGTTGATTGTAGCTGTTTGAGCCTTGGGTGCTAGTATGTGACCTGGGGGGTGAGGACGGGAGTAGGGAGGATTAAAAGCCACTGTAGGGAAGGCTAACAGAATTAGATTTTGCCACTGTAATATATATTTTTCTTAGAGAAATTCTCTCTGGCTGAGGGCTCAAGACAAACCAAAGAGATTTTTATGATGACTATTATTATAATTCTCCCAAAGCAGGAAAAATAATAAGGGAATCTAGACCAATAACCCTAAAGACTAAGCTATGAGTCAGCATTTTTACGTAGTGGGAGGAAGTGTGGGGAATAGAATCTAAAGGAAGCTCCCGTGAGGCAGTGGCCAGCATACAAATTTTCAGCATCCTTGCTAGAGGCTAAACACTGCCCCCTACCGACCTCCCCTCCTCCCCAAATCCTGCCAGTTAGGGAGAAGAAAAGGGTGATAATTAGAGAAAACATTAGCATCCTTGGGGACTCAAAAAAAGATGGATTTGGGAAAGAGTGGCTCCTCCACCTGATAAGGGGAGTAGAATAAACTAACTCACTGAGCCAGGTTCACGAATAAAAATGGCAGCTGAAAGAAAGACAGTTACTGCCCTTCTATTCTAATAAATGAAGAACAAAAATAAAATGTTGGTTGTGTCCATTTTTGAGTTTTCTTGGCAAACAGGGTTAAGTGACTTGCACAGGGTCACACAGCTAGTAAGTATCTGAGGCCAGATTTGAATTCAGGAAAATGACCTTTTAAAAAAAAAATCAGACCTATGATTTTATTGATATAGGGAACTCTCAATGAGGAAATAACATTCAGTAACTTAGTCTCAGAGTTGGTTGGGACTCTGAGAGGATGTGACTTGCCAAAGATCACAGGTGTGGGAGAGGGAGCTTGAACCAAGATATTCCTTATTCTGTACGAAGCTTTCTCCTTTTGGTTCTCAAATATAATCTAACTACTTAAACCTTACACCTCTCCCATTAATCCTAACCACAAACAAACTACTGTTCTGGCCTTATTTCCAGCTTTTCAAGTACCCTTCATCTCTAACCAAATGATTACTTGTTACACACCTTTCCTTTATTGCTTATGAAGTTCCCTACGCCCAGAAAGACCTCCCTTTTCCACTAAATATCTGCTTGTTAAAAATCCTACGCATCTATAGAAATATATTTTTGCCCTGAGGAAAAGTGGGAGGGGAAGGAGATGGGGGGGGAAGAGGGGAAGGAGGGAAGGGAAGTTTGGGGGAGGGAGCTGCAAAAAGCAAAACACTTTTGAGGAAGGTGAAGATGTTCTGCATAACAGCACATGTATGACATATATTGAATTGCTTGATTTCATAGGGAGAGTTGAGGAGGAAGGAAGAAAAATTTAGAAAACAGAATTAGCTCAAAGACCTTAACCTCATCTGAGAGGACTCACACACCCAACTGGGAGGAGTAATCTATTTAACCCTACATGAAAGTAGGAGGGGAAGAGGATAAGGAGGGAAGGGCAAAAGAAGGGAGGGTAGATTGGGGGAGGGGGCAGTCAGTAGCAAAACACTTTTGAGGAGGAATAGGACAAAATAAGATAGAAAATTGAGTAGATATCATTGGAAGGGAATAGGATGGAGGGAAATAGTTATGATGATTGACTACAATGTCAAAATGTATGGTACTTACTCTGCTGGACTACTGTGAAGAAAATTCTTTGAATTCTCTCATAACCTAGCTAATGTAGAGTTGTTTTCCATGACTACTCATGTATAATTTATATTGAATTGCTTGAGTTCTTGGGGTGGGGGTGGGAAGAGAGGGAGGGAGAGAAGTTGGAACACAAAGTTTTTTTTAAAAATTGATGTCAAAATTTGCTTTTACATGTAATTTGGAAAAAAAATTTTAAAAAAATCCTACCCATCAATCCCAGTGACATGGGGAAAATGGGGTAGGGGGTTCAGGATAGGGGTTAGGGGTCCTTAGGAATCTCTCTTTAAAGAATTACACCCTCTTTGCACACAAATCCAGTAGAATAAGATAGTAGTTTATTTAGGGGCAGGGGAAGGGAAGGGAAACCAAGAGAGAAATCCTTGGACTTCTCATGGGGAGAAAGACATGGCACAGAGTGTGGCTCTGAGATACCAATCTCTTCAAGCAGGAGACAGGCAGATACTTTTATAGAGATCCAATGGTGGTCCAATGAGGTGATCATCTGACTGTGGAAAGTTCTCTTATTGAGGGAGGACCACTGCCCTCTGGTGTTAGCTGGGGGAGTTGGGTGAGGGGTGGCTGTGGATCTCTCAAGCCATCTCTCTCCTCCTCCGGCCACAAAGGCAGCAGCTACACCTAATCTTATCTCCCCAGGGGTGGAGGAGACTGAAATGAAGGGTGGGGGTCCTGGAGCTAGCTCAGTCTGATCTGGTTCCACTTATCTCTTTAGGTGTGTCTGTCCTTTGTTTTAATTTCTCTAGGAGAAGTTTCTTTGATGTGCCCCAGAGAACTTCTGGGGTGGCTTGGGCCCATAATACCATTTTAAAAGCCACCTCCCCTCTAAGCCTTCCATGATCCCTTTTAGATCAGGAAACATTCCCCAACCCCTCTTAATTCCAGTGTTAATGATTTCCTATGTATCCAGTAATATAACTTGTTTTGGGCAGTTTAGGTGGCACAGTGGAGAGAGTGCTAGACCTGAGTTCAAATCTCACCTCACACACTAGCTGTGTGACCCAGGGCAAGTTACACCACCCCGTTTGCCTCAGTTTCCTCGTAAGTAAAATGAGCTGGAGAAGGAAATGGCAAACCACTCCAGTACCTTTGCCAGGAAAACCCCAAATGGGCTCGTGAAGAGTCAGAAATGACTGAACAGCAACAACAACTCGCTTTGTATATCTTTGTCTTCCCCATTAGATTGTAAAATTTTGAGGGCAGGGACTGTTTCTTTCCTCTTTTTGTATCCCCTAAGGATATTAGGATAGTGCCTGGCACATAGTAGGCACTTAATAAACGTTAATAGATTGATTGCTCCCTCTCTGAATTCCCAAAACACTTTAACTAATTTATATTTTCCTTATGTGGTTATGTGGTTCCTTATGTAGTCTATCTTGAAATACACTTGTGAACACTTCTTGATTTCCTTTTTTACATAGTACCTTTCTCGAGGTAGACTAAATAAACCTTTGTGAAGAGCCAGGCAGTAGGTTGGAATGAAATCCTTCTTGCCCACAAGGAGTTTATATTCTCAAGTAGGAGACTAGCCTCTTAGCTTTGAGCACCGGAGGCTCTTGATGAACGTCTACGGTAGCAAGCAGAAGGAACACAAGTAAGCCCGAGGGAGGGGGAAAAGAGACACCCGCGGGACTGCTCCCAGGGCGGGGGAAGCGCAGACGTAGGGAGGCGGGGGGGGGGGGGGGAAGGGTGGTGTCAGGGACCTTCCTGCGGTGGAAGCCGGAACCTTGTTTTCGGCTCTGCGTGCCTGGGGGAGCGCGTTGAGCGTGGCACTGAGACGTCGGCTGCAGGCTGAGGCCGGGCGGGCGGAGCTGGAGCGGCGGCGGTGGCTGCGGAGCGGGCGGAGGAGCGAGGCCGGGGCCAGGGCTGGAGCCGGAGCTGCGGCTGCGGGCCACTCGGGGCGGCGGGCGGCGGGGGTCGGGCGGCAGGGCTCGGCGACGGCGGCAGCGGCCATGGCCGAGAGCATCGTGAGTCAGTTCCCCGCGGGCCGGCCGGTGCGGGCGGGGAGGGCGAGCCGAGTGGGGCGCCTCTGGGATGAGGCAGCAGATTTCACCGCCGAGGCCTGCGGGGCGTGGACCCGCGTCTCCTTCGGCCCCTGGCACTTGGGCCTTCTGGCTTCCCCCCTTTCCCTGGCCCTGCCATCTGGGCTCTTTCTCAGACTCGGCCTTCTCCGGGACGCAGCCTCCGGGAGATCGCCGGGGTTTGGGGGAGAGTCAGCCTTCCCGGGGGAACACCCCGACCTTGGAGGCCAGGACAGGAAAAGTCCCAAATAGAGACCCCATTTCCTCCCCAGAGCAGCGGCCGCAGTCCGACCCTGTCTTTTCCATCAGCTCCCCATTTCTCCTTTCTGTCCCCCACTTTTTTCTCCTTATGAATGCCAAGGAGCAAAAAGTAGGTACAAATAAGGATACCACAAGAAAAAAAACAGCTCCTTCCCCTCCACAGGAAGGAGGTTCAGAACAAAAGTACAGTAATGTGACTTTTTTTTTAATTTCCAAGAAAAGCTTGGTAAATGCTTGTCTAAAAGGAACGTGGCAAAGGAAGTTTATTTTTCTTTCCTTGCTTTCCTTGGCCCTGTGCTTGGGAAATCAGACTTCACTGCACCTTAATACTTTACAGCAAAATTAAATCTTAACCAGAAAGCACAGAAACCGGTTGTTTCTTAGGCTGTGATAAGTTTTATGGGCTTTACCAAAGACGCAAGTGACTCAGGAAGATTAGGAACGATGTTTGGGGCAGTAGCATTTTGGTGGTTAAAAAAACGAGAAGACAGTGAGATGAGTGATGTCCAGACTTAGGGATGGTGGTGCTTCTTGCACCTGCTGTTTGGGCAGCTCTTCAGGGTGAAATCGACCCTCCCTGGATACCTCTCTGTTGAGCCAAACTTCTTGGTTCTAGACTTTTCACTAACCACTGCTGCCTCTATTTAGGTTTGTTTTATGAAACCGGATTCACTGCTGATTCTGTCTTTAGGGAGGAAAAGAAGGAATAGTATAAAAGAAAATAAAGTATTGATGCTTTTAAATATAAGGTTGCCGATATAAGTTATCGAAATCAAGTGACTTGGGGCTAGAAATAGGTTAGGAAACTGTTGGTGGTAAAAAGCTGCATTTACAGGAAAACTAAACCCTTCCGTTTAGGGTAAGAATGGTCAGATCTTGTTACAAAGTTCTTAAATCTAGTGATATACAGGAAAAAACACTTTTGTAAGGCTATACCACCATTAATAAAGCTAGGTGTTTGTAAAATTGTTTTGACTGAACAACTAAACACATTTACACATATACTTTTGAAATGTTTCTTTTAGGGGAAAATTAATTTAGATACATTATGTTTTCTCAAGAATATTGAGTGTATTGTTGAGATCTTCAAATCAGGCAAAAGCCAAGGGTTCTTAAAATAGGGTCTTGAGACGTATTATTTAAAAATATTTTGTGAACTCTACTTGAGTATAATTGGTTTCCTTTGTAAGCCTTTGTCTATGATTTTATGCATTTAAAAACATTCTGAGAAGGGGTACGTTGGCTTCACCAAAGTGCCATGGGGATGGGGTGGGGTGGGGTGGGGTGGGGGTGGGCACAAAAAAAGATTAAAGCCCCATGAATTTTAATTCTAAATATTCTGTTTCTGTGACATATGTAGTAGCTATCATAGTCATCCCTGTTTTATAGATATATAATTTTTATATAGGTATGTACTCAGGTCTGTGTCTCTTCTTGTGTCTTCTAAAACTAGTACAAATCTTTAATACCAAAAAAACTTGAAATTGGTTTGGGAGCATATATTCTGCGCTGTTTAAGATGATCAAATCAGAATAATGTCTGTAGTTTGAGGGACTATTTCAGAAACCTGGGATTCAGTCTCTTAGAGGAGAAATAATCTTGTATTTTTGAGCAGAATCGATTAGTTCGGAATGAGTTTTAATATTCCCAATTATTGTAGGAGAATAGGCAGAAGAATATTTTTCCCTTGTTAATTTAGAGCTAGAGGATTCAAACATGAATGGAAATGTTTTTATAAGTATGTATATGTTTTACATCAAAGTATTAAAGTTCTATTTAATGTGGAGACATTGACAGAAATCTGAATCCATATATGAGATGAACAGTCCAAAATTAAAAGGGCTAGTCTGTGATTCTTGTTCACAAAAGTTAAAAAGTTTAGGGTAAAGAGATAAATTCACTTTTTTCTAAACTTTTAATGAATGGAATGTTCATAATGTTCATCAAAGAAATACAGTACCTTAAACTTAGAAATTGACAATGGAGGTTTTTGGACAAAAACTTAGTGATTTATAAAAAAAAAAACAACCCAAACCCATCCCATTGTTATAGTATAATGAGCCCTGTATTTGGAATCAGAGGACCAGAGTTCGAATCCTGAATCTTCTACTTATGATCTGTGATCTTGGGAAAATCATCTCAAATCTCTTAAGTCTATTTCCTTATCTGCACACTGAGGGTGTTGGACTAGACCTTTAAGATCCCTTTCAGCTCCAAATCCTGTGATCCTTTGTTTTAGAGGGGGACATGAATTAGTCTTGATGAATATGATCCTAGAATGTGTCAAGTTCAGGGAGTCATGAGCCAGTGGGGCATTTTGCCATGTAATAGTGAAAATAATTTTTTAACAGATCATACATTTCTCATATGAGTTAGCACTTTTATCCAATAAACTGCACAGTAAATGCTGAGAAAAATAACTATAACAGAAGTGCTTTCTGACAGTCTGTTGTTGCATGGACAGTTTCTGTTCAGATGGTTAGAGCAGCATTTATTTTTCCACAACATTGTCCTTCTGTTTCAACATCACTCTTTGAAGCAATAACTTTGATTCAAATGAAAAATTTAAGTCCTCTTGGAAAGTGGACACCTCTGCCCAGTGGACAAATATATCTACTTCCCAACTTACCCTGTGCCTGATCTTTTAGGCTTGCTATAAAAAGCATAGAAGCAGGGTTGTATAGTGGATAGATCCTGGAAAACCTGGGCACAAGTACCACCTCTGACACTTAATGGTTATGTGACCCTGGGCCAGTCACTTAATCTCAGTGACCTACCCAGCTCTCTAAAACTAAGTTGCAGAGAAGGTACCTGTTTGCATTGATAGAGGAAGTTTTCCTCTTTGAAAGTTCCTAGACTAGTGAAATAACTGTCCCTATCCTCATTTCCTGTAAAAATGTATTGTTTTCTCTGTTATGGCACAGTACTATTAATTCTTTTGTACTTCTTACCAAGGATAAGTGGTGGTTTGATTTCTTGTACTACAGGTCAGCCAGTGCTTTTGTAAAAGGATTCCAGAATCAAGTGAATTCCTTTTCAGAAGGACTTTGAATCTTCTTTCAGTGATGATACATGTTTTCTTTCATGAATAAATCTCAAAGGCTCAGGATAAAAATAATCTCACTGTCCCAGATCTAGTCTTTTATAATTCCTAAAATGCAAGCTGTGTTATTCAGCACAAAACATAAAACCATTGCTCTTTTCAAAATAATCTTAAACTTTCGAGTCAGAGCTGTGCCTTTAGATAACACCACATTACCTGGTGATGATTGCAAATCTTCCTTTTCACCCTTTCATTTTCTAGAAAGAATTGATTTGGTATTGAGAAAAAGGAAAAAAAGTATGGTCTATGGCTTCTGAAGTTTCAGTGGCAGTCTTTGTTTTAGTGCTGAAAAGCTACTGTCATTTTTGTCTCAACCAGATAATGGGACAGGACTTTATGTTTCTTTTCAGTAACTCCTTTTTGTTTCATTTTTAACAGATAATCCGTGTCCAATCACCAGAGGGGGTGAAGCGGATCACTGCAACAAAGAGAGAAACAGCTGCAACATTTTTGAAAAAGGTATTTGTGACTTTGGTGTTTACCTTTCAGCAGTTTACCCTTCTCTGCCTGCCATTCTCTGCCTCCCCCTTCTCCCCCCAAATCAATCTCTTCACTCATTTCTCCCCGACCCATGTGGATTATAATTGGGTCAGCATTCTATAAAATCCTGGGGTTGGGTATGTAGCAAAACTGGTTGGCAGTTGGGATCTTACAAGAGGACTTGGTGGTGAAGCTATTAAATACTTTTTGAAAAGTAAAAGATATTTAATTTAAACTATATTTCCATTTGTACTTGATGCTCTTTATTGCCTACCCACATGGTAGAAACAATTTGAATATATAAACTATGAATAAAAGAAGAGAGGCCTTAAAATAGTAACTACAAGGTTCAAAGGAGCCTTGCTGAAATTTTAAATTACTCTTCTTTTTTGCTTTTTTAACCTGAGTAATAGACATCTGCTAGCAGTTTTTTAGAAGTGTGAGTTGACACTGATGCTCTGTATGAGATCTCTTCATAGACTTTATGAGAGAGTTAAAAGATTTAACTGAACTGAAGTGACTGTTATTGAAAACTTTGTGGGGAGAGTATGGACAAGAAATAATAGTAAATTGAATTAATTATTCTTCACTTTGAGTTTTTGAGGTTATAAGATTGCTACAAGCATTCTAAAATTTGACTCTTATTTGCTAGAGGTTTTGATGTTCAGTTTCAGAAGCAGAATTCTCAAACACTGAAACAAGAAACATCAACATTTGCTTTTTTTCCAGGGGTGAAACTAGAAGACAGACCTTGGAGCTCTGACTTTGATTTGCTAGCAGAAGAGCTTGATTTTTAATCCCAATACTTCCCTCCTAGCAGTTTATGTTGCATCTTGCCTTTCTTAGGGAGAGTTTATACATAACAGCCCCAGCTGTTGATAGTCTGGAGGGATTATATTGATGGGATGTGATTTGTGAGCATTGTTGTTTCTACTCTCTTCAGCAGACCATCATAGAGCACCTATTGGCCAGGTGAAATTTCCCAGAATTATTCATAAAAATAAAGGCAGAACTGGTCTGAAACGTGCTTTTAAAGTGCATCCCATCCTGTCCCTTCAAAAAAATTGCCTTAAGAAAAGTAAGGGTAGTAAGTATTATTAACTCTTCCTATTCTATCTGTGTCACCATTTTATAAATAATCTCATTGATTAATATAAATGTCTTGTCATCTAGTCCTTAATAGCATCATACTTGATAACATTTGATAACTAGCTTAATATTTTACTTTGTTTTGGGAATTTATATTTCATAGAATTGTAGAGATCTTAGAGCTTTATTCAGGTCTTCCACACTACTGATTAATCCCTTCCACCACATTTCTGATATTGTTTACCTTTGACTTTGTTGAAAGTTGTTTTTAAAAGCAAAGTAAGGGACTGATATAGAGTTGACTATTTGAAAGATGGAAGTGTGATTCTTGTGCTTCTCTCATATGTCTTTTGGGCAACTGTTTAATATCAAGTCAGTCTGTTACAAGATGTTCTTTACATTATTTTTCTTTTAATCTAAAAAATCAAGTTTCACTATCTACTTCGACTTGTTTTTTTGTTTTGTTTTGTTTTTTAATGCTAGAGTATCCAGCTACATTTAAAATAATAATTTTAAAATTAAAAAGTTCATCTTTAGAGACTTGCTTTTTAAAATACAAAACGAGAGAGGAGCACCAAGGTGTTTCTCTTCCTTCATTGTCTGTTTGCTCCAATTTGTCCTGCAAATGGCTGCCAAAGTATTCTTCTTAATGTGCAGCTTTGATCATGTACCTGTGCCACTCAAAAACCTTCCATGGTTCTCTGTTGTCTGTTGAATAAACTACAACTCTGTGAGCTTCACAGCCAGGACCCACCACAGTCTAGCACCCGATTTCCTTTCTAGCTTAATCCCACAGTACTCCCCATTATGTCATTCATTATCCAGCTAAATTGGAATGTTCATCATTGCTTTGAATTTGTCCCACTTTATTTCTTTGTGCCTTTGCTCTGTACTTAGAATGTATTCCCCATCCCCTGTTCCTTATTGCTTCCTGTTGAAGTAATTCTTATCCTTTGAGACCCAGCTCAGGTATTACTTCCATTGGGAAGCTTCCCATGATCTTTCACCCAACACTGCTCCTCAGGTAAACATAACTTCCTCGTAACTCTCATAGCAGTTCAGAAGTACCCAGTAAGATATATAACACTATATTAAATCAGGAATCATCATCATTATTATTTCTCTGGTAAAGTCCTGTTCCAGTACATCATCATCATGGCATGAAGGTGACCCTGCATTCTTGAAGACTCTGCCAGAAAATCACAAGCTTTGACAGGTCTTACCAAGTTGAATGGATGCAAATAGGGGCTTGGCAATGGACCGGAGGGCTGGTATCCAAGGACCAGCCTAGCGGAATTTAGAGAAACTCATCACCAGGAGTTTGATTGTGGGGAGGGGAGGGGGAGCATGGCAGATTAGGAAGACTTGTCCATTAACAAGCACAATAGTGAGATCTTTTTTGTACCAGAAATGACAACACTAATTAAATCATGAATACTTGAAATATTGAAGTATGATCATTATTATTTGTACCTTTTCTATTCATTTCTATTCTAATTTGTATTGCAGTTATTTGTCTTACCTTCCCTGTTGTATGTTATTTGAGGATAGAAGCTGTTTTATTCATCTATCTTGTACAGAGTGGATGCTTAATAAATATTGAATCAAATTGTGATTATATCTGTTGCTTTATATTTTCATTAAATTTATTTTTATCATATATTCTGTTGACAATCTGTATGTACAAGGGATTGGCTTCTTTTGAACTCAATTTCTTTACTCTAATTGACTCTAGAGTGAACAGCATATATGTAGGAGGTACCACCTGTCTTTCAGAGGGAATTCATTCATTTGGAAACTACTCAAAAGTTAGCAAAATAATAATGAAGGATCCCATTAAATTCAGGCTTTTCTGAACTTAAGAACTTAGAAAATCTGGGTGTGTTCTCTTGTGTGTGTGTGTGTGTGTGTGTATGCATATGTATGTGTGTACATATGTATATGTGTGTATGTTCATGCCTTTGTTGTTTTGGGTTTGTTTTAGGTTGCAAAGGAGTTTGGCTTCCGGAATAATGGTTTCTCAGTTTACATCAATAGAAACAAGACAGGAGAGATAACAGCATCACCAAACAAATCCCTCAACCTGTTAAAAATTAAGTAAGTACTCAGTGGGGAGAGTTTCATGTAGCAAGTGTTGACTGCTTCAGGTAGATTCATCTGTAACTTATCTCCTCAAGGCAGTCTAGATACTTTCCTATTTACAGACCAATATATGAGCTGTCATATTTCTTGCAAGGTGTTAAGCAGTCAAACTGAGTTTGCAGTTACTGTTGAGCTAGATTTGATTGACTTGCAGTATTCTGAGAGGTATGTCATTGAGGGAAAAGATTTGTAGCTTAAGTGTACTGAGATTGGATAAACTGCACACTCAGCTTCTTAGGAACAAAAGACCTTGAATGTAGTTCTTTGGGAAGAAATCAAGTCAATTAACTTTATACTTGAAGACCTCTATTGTGCATGAATGCCAACAGTGTGGTTTCGCCAGAGACTGCTGGGGTTTTTTCAGGTGGCAGAATCCTCTTGGAGACATTGCTTCCCTCTGTAGCTAGACATGAGTGCCAGTGGTGACTCCTACTCTACAGTCCTCTTCTATTTTTTTTTTCACTGTTGCTCCACACCGGAGTAGGTTTTTTGGATGTACGATAATCACATTTCCAGCATGCAGAACCCTTAAGTTAGTACAGTCTCAAGCTAACTGGACTCCAGGGGTCTCCTCAGAACACTGTATAGCATGAATTCTGTAGCTCTTGGGTATGTGTTTGGCCAACATTGTATGGGTCTAGTTTGTCAAGAAGCAGATGTTCTTTACAAAGCTTTTTGAACACTATAGTTAGTAGGAGAAACACATGATAATTTAGTGCAAATCATAGGCATCTTTAGTGCCTAGCATGGTGCCCAACACATAGTAGGTACATAAATGTTTTTTGATTGATCTCATGTGTAACATTACTCTGACCAATCATTTCTCATGTCATTAATTTGTTATCAGCAAACATTGCAAAACCCTGCTTTTTGGTCAGTTGTTAGAATTGCAAATTGTATAGTCAGCAGTAATCCCAGATAATAGTTGAATCCTCAGAGAAACTTCTTCTGAGCATCAGTTTCCTTAGTAGGGCCTATATTTATTTGCCTATGCCTTCCTTCTATGGAACTAGCTACTCCTTCATAATGTTTGCCTATGGGTTTTCCAGGATCCAATTAATGTTATATTAGTCAACAATCATTTATTAAGCATTTCCTATAGGCCAGGCATAAAAAGAAAAGTGGAAATACTGCCCTCAGGGGACTCACATTTTATTGAGGGGGACAACATGCAAACAATTAGGTACATACAAAATATATACAGAATAGACAAAAGATAACCTTGGGAAAGCACTGGCATTGGGGGAACCAGGACAGGCTTTTTGTGGAGGGTGGGATTTGAGCTGAGCCTTGAAGTAAGCCAGGCAGAGGTGAGAACATTTTCAGCATTTGAGATAGCTAGTACAGATGCATGACCAGGAGAAGGAGGTTTGTGTGTGAAGAACAGGAAGTGGCCAGTGTTGACGGATCATGGAGGTCATGGGAAGGGTAAAAAGAGGCTAGGTTGTGAAGGGCTTTAGATGCTAGACAGAAGTTTATATATGATCCTGGAGGTCTCTTATTGGAAATGTTCGTGTTCTTTGGTTTGTATAGACATATATTGCATCTTAAGAACCATCTTTCAGGTGACAGGTCATCATTGTGGTATTGGAGAAAGTGGAAAAAAACGGGACTTTTTGTAGAGCAAAGGAGATGAAAAGAACTAATAATTTAATAATAATAGTAAACTCAAAGTTTGCAGTGTTTTACCTTCATGGTATCATTTGAGCCTTACAATGGCACTTTAAAGTAGGTCCTACAGGTTTTTTTGTTTTATTTTTTGCGGGGCAATGAGGGTTAAGTGACTTGCCCAGGGTCACAGCTAGTAAGTATAGAATTTGAACTCAGGTCCTCCTGAATCCAGGGCTGGTGCTTTATCTACTGCCCCCAGGTCCTACAGGTTTTATCACAGTTTGCAGAAGAGCTAGCTTAAGTTTAGTGATAGTAAGTGACCTGCACAAGGTCACACAGGTAGACAGCAGAAATGGAGTACAAACTAGAGTCCTTTGAACCCAAAGCCATGCAATTTTGGGTTCTAAACACATATAAGCTAAGTATAATTGGTAAGTAGATGATAAAGTAGAATTGTATTGTTTTAACTTCTAAATTTCATACCCCATCTTTCTATAGTGCTTTGAGTCTCAGGAGCCCCTATGATGATTAAGATAAAGGGCATTAGCAAAGATAATTTATCTAATCCAGATTATAGCACTTTGACTTTAGACTTTTAGTTGGGTGATCTTTTGGGTCACCAGTATAAATCTGTGCTAAAGAACATGTTTTACATTTAAAATGATGGAAAATTTGCTAATATTTTGTTTTTTGGAGTATAGTACAGTTAGAGATGACAAAGTAACAAATTTTTTTACAGTAAAGAACATAAAAAACAAGAGGATACTGGCATAATGAAAACTGAGACTTCATTATAATAGTTGACACAATCATTTGCTTATCTTAGGGGACCCTCATATTTTGTTCGATTTTGTACATGTGCTCACTAAATCATTATTGATAAAAACATGCATTTAATGTTCCTTATTTGAATATAGACATGGCGATTTGTTGTTCCTGTTTCCCTCGAGCCTTGCTGGACCCTCATCTGACATGGAAACTTCAGCCACACAAACATTACGTGCTTGGGCAATTCCCAATGTGGTAGAAGATGAGATTGATCAATACCTTAGCAAACAGGATGGGAAGATTTATCGAAACCGAGACCCACAACTGTAAGTGTTGAGTGTGTTCAAATAGTTCATTTCTTTCTTCCTTATTTAAGCAATCTTTTTTTTGTTTTGTTTTTTTAAGTGAGGCAATTGGGGTTAAGTGACTTGCCCAGGGTCACACAGCTAGTAAGTGTCAAATGTCTGAGGCCGGATTTGAACTTAGGTACTCCTGACTCCAGGGCTGGTGCTCTATCCACTATGCCACCTAGCTGCCCCTATTTAAGCAATCTTAATAAAGACAAATGACAGGGGGAACTAAAGGGATGAGTAATGGGCCAGTGTGGGCCAGTAACCAATAAAACTAGACATTGAGGTCTGAGTCTACTAAGTATCTAATGAAAAACTCAAGTATTGAATTTGAGTAGTAATTTCTAAATCAGTTCTCAGGTAAATTCACTTCAAATCATTTGGTTAGTTTTCTCTCAGATTCAAAATTTCTCTAACATGCACTTTCAGAAGAAATTTGTAAAGTACTGGGGAAAAGTTTGAAAAATGACCAAGGGAAAGAAGCTTTAAGTCGATCTTTAAGAATTATTATACTGGGGGAAGCTAGGTGGCGCAGTGGATAAAGCACCGGCCCTGGATTCAGGAGTACCTGAGTTCAAATCCGGCCTCAGACACTTAGCAGCTGTGTGACCCTGGGCAAGTCACTTAACCCCCATTGCCCTGCCCCTCCCCCAAAAAAGAATTATTATACTTAAGTTTCAGTATACTGAAAACTTATATTGAATTATTTAGGCAGCAAAATGAGGCTTGAAAAGTTTGAAATGGGCAGAACTGATTTTTTTGCCAAAAAGTTATGACACTAGTTTGGATTTGTAATAGATCAAAAAAAAATTTTTTTAGTGCATATTTATTTATTTATCAAATGGTTTGCCAAATCATATGAATGTGAATTAAATGACTATACAGTAATGTGTCAAAGTATTCAATGTATTTACCCAAATGGGTTGAAAATTCATCCATCATCAAGGGATAGAAATAGCTAAGCCAAGAATAAATATATTTTTAATAGCATGTCAGTAGTATGGTCCCTCCACTTTGAGTTTTTCATTGCTTAAGAAATCATTTATTCTATAAATGTTTATAGAAATCACATGATTATATAAAATGTATATGCACTCATATACCTATTAAGTTTTTTTTTTTTACGAGACCAAGCAGAAATCTCTTGGTTTACACCCAGAGATATGAATATACCTCTGAGAGAAATTGTTTGTCTCTCTTGTACTAACTCTTTTTAACTATATAACTTTGTCAGTATGATGTAGTGCTGATATTGAAGCATTGGGATTTCAAATGCTGCATTAGCAACTTTTATTTCTTAGGCTAAAGAACCACAAGTGGTACTCAGTTATAGTTGGCTTTGATCCATGTCTCAGCCGTAACCATTAGCAGCACTCCTCCTCCATTTGAATTTCCTCCTAGGAACCCAATACTAGATTTCCTTTTATTACCTGTAACTTCATTGGAAATCTTTTCAAACTGGAATGTGCATGTGTTTTTTTAATACTCAAGTCTGACATGTTATCAATAGGAAATTGTGTAGTAGAAGACAGAAGTGATGGGAGGGTAAGGATGCACTGGTATAGAAATACTGCATATATAGTGTTGGATTTTTCTAGTGTAATGATCAGTTTTGCTGAATTTTTGCTTTCTTTTAATTTATTTTTTAAAAAATTCTTTGTTATAAGAAATTACTTTCCTGGAGTAGAGATCAATATGGGAGAAATTTGGGTGAAATAAAAGCAAAAGATATCAGTAAGAATATTTAATAAAGAAATTATGAAAGCATAAAAATGCTCTTAAACAATCTTCTGAAGGTTTCTACATAATCATGTTTTAAGTCATATATTATTTTTAATGGGTAAAATAGTAGACAGCAGCAGATAAATTAATCTGTGCTTTTTTCTTTTGCCTGTGATTTTCCTAGTTGCCGACATGGTCCTTTGGGAAAATGTGTGCACTGTGTACCTCTTGAGGTAAGAATTTTTGTGTGTGAGAGAGAGAAAAGAGAGCGAGCTCACACATATATTTTAGTGTTGGTTGATGGTATCTTTCATAGAACTGTCTAAATACTCTCCCTAAATCTCTCCTTGATCAGTAGTAGCAATTTGAAGAACTTAATGTATTTATTGTTCTGGGCCTCATATTCTCACCAGTGTGAGCTGCAGAAAGAGGATGAATCCTTATTTATGATAGTGACCTTCTCTGTGGATTATGTATGGTTAAAGCATTTGTTTTACTGTGATAAAGAGGCACCATTTACAATAGACTACCCAGCCAATCCTTTTAAAAAACGGACACAAAGCTGTGCTTGTCAGTTTTTATGCTTGTCATTGTATTGATTTACTTCTGCCCTGAATCTTGGGTCTCTTCTACCAATTTGCCCTGTTGAGATTAAGAGTTTCCATGATAATGCTGACTGGTAACCAGGAGCCTTGAATTTATAGCAAGACGACCCTGATTTTCTAGACGGGCTCACCTGACTTCTGGTACTTTTTTGTAAAATTCCTCCTTAAATTGGGGACTTTTTTGGTGAGGCAGATATAAATACAAGGAGAAAATCTGTGGGGTTTTGAACAGAGTGGTAAATTAAAATGAAGCATCCACTTTTTTTTCTGTCACTAGTGCCTGGCTTACAGAGGGAACACATGTTGCTAGGTTATTTTTCTGTAAGCAGTTGAATCCAGTTTGCTTGTTTTTCAGTAACCAGCATGTTTTCAGACAGGTGCATAACCAGACTCTTAATATTTGCATTTTGGCAGCCATTTGATGAAGATTACTTGAACCATCTTGAACCTCCTGTGAAGCATATGTCCTTCCATGCCTACATTCGAAAACTGACCGGAGGGGCTGATAAGTAAGCAGTTAGACTGTAGTAGACAAACAGTCTTTCTTTCTTTTTTTTTTTTCGTGAGGCAGTTGGGGTTAAGTGACTTGCCCAGAGTCACACAGCTAGTAAGTGTCAAGTGTCTGAGGTTAGATTTGAACTCAGATCCTCCTTACTCCAGGGCCAATGCTCTAATCCACTGTACCACCTAGCTGCCCCAGCAGTCTTAACAGAAAGAAATGCCTTTTTTCATTGCTGGCAGTCACCTCATGATTGCCACCAGATATAGGGATGATTAAAAACAGGGTTGATTTAGTTTGTCATATGGGAAGAAACTCCCAGGGAATCAGTGAGTTTTGTTCAAATTAGGGGGGGAAAAAAGGTAGGTTATGTAATTGCCAGTTAGCTAACTAGTGCTGGGTGGCTCTGAAAGTCATTTGGAGGTGTCTGTGAAAGGCTACATGGCATGATGTATACAGCATAGGACTTTGGAGACAGGGAGACTTTGGGTTTGAACACTGCCTTCATTGTGTACTAGCTGAGTGACCTTGGGCAAATACCTCCCTGAGCTTCATTGACACAGGGGTGTATTGATAACCTCTAAGGTCCTTACCAGATCTATATGATTCTGTGCTTCTGATCCTAGAATCAGACCCCAAATAATGACTACTGAGGAATCCTAGTGGAGAATTTTAATGATCTCATCGGGCTCTCAGGAGTAATGCCTAAAGGGGCTAGATGAACACTGCAGAGCTTTGTGCAATCTAAGACCCCTCTACTGAGGAAACATCTCAGGATGGTTTTAGCCTATGAATTTCTCCATCTTTATTACTTCTGTTCTGGCTGTAGTTCTTCTTTTCCAGTTTAATTACTGTTCTTAGAGGAAATTTCGTTGTGAGAATGGTGGGACTTTGGCAGTTGGTGTTGGAAATACTTTTCATCACTAATTAGACATCAAGATGGGAATTAAAATGGAGCCCTAGCCAAAATTGAGTTTGGCAGTGGCCAGTTAAAAACATTTTGATCAGACCCATCTCAGATGTTACCTGTGAGGTTTCCTTTTGTCCACTGAAGACATACCATATCAAACAAGTGCATTTCAACTTGGTCTTTAAACATTCTTATTAATATAGCTAGACTAGGCAGTGACTGATCAGCAACATTTAGAGAAGAAAGCATCGTCCATTTGATTGGAGATTTTGCTCTGACAAGCCATCGACATCTTAGAGCACTTTTCCTTTGAGTCCTATTTAGAGGGAAGATAGAATCTAATCTCCCTCTTATTCTTGTGTGGCAGCATGTAAAACTCTAGATTGTCGGGGCAGCTAGGTGGCGCAGTGGGTAGAGCACTGGCCCTGGAGTCAGGAGGACCTGAGCTCAAATCCGGCCTCAGACACTTGACACTGACTAGCTGTGTGACCCTGGGCAAGTCACTTAAGCCCCGTTGCCTCACCAAAAAAACCCCTCTAGATTGCCAAAGTAAAAGCAGGAAGGGAATTTTACTTAGCGGCACTTGCATTTTGTAAGGCTCTTATTAACTAGAAGGGGCAGTGGCATAGTGACTTGATGGAAAATCTGTTAGAGTAAGTGGGCCATTATTGTGACATTATCTGGAAATGGGCTTCATGTCTACAAGTGTACATTTATGTCTCAGTTGCTGATATGCTGACTTACTATTGAATATGAAAATAAAAATCATACCATTATGTTCACCTGTATATCTTTAATACTTTTCCCTTAGGAAGATTGGCACACTGTAATGAAGTTATTTGTCCAGAGTTAGCAAAAGCCAGTCATTGATAGAATGAGGTGTATATAACTCTTGCTTTCTGGGTCGTTGCTCTTAACTTTGGTTTTGGCAAATAGAAGAATTTTATGTTTAACTGAACTAAGGTATAATTTTCCCAAGTGTTACTCATGTATTTCCCTGGAATTATTTGAGCAACTTTTTTTTTTTTTTGCAGGGCAATGAGGGTTAAGTGACTTGCCCTGGGTCACGCAGCTAGTAAGTTGTCAAGTGTCTGAAGCTGAATTTGAACTCAGAACTCAGGTCCTCCTGACTCTAGGACTGGTGCTTTATCCACTGTGACACTTAGTTGCCCCCTACCTGGAATTATTTGAATGATTGGGATAGGTAGTTTGTAAGTATAAGGATAAAAGCACAAAAAGGTGATAGTTAATGAAACTCATTTAAAACATCTTTGGAAAAATTTTCAGAGGATACTACAGTATAGCTAAAAAAGTAGTTGTCAGACAGCATTCTTGAAAATATTCATAAGATGTCAGTGACAATAGATAGGTGATGGCAGTAAAATCGTAGATTTTTGTGATAAAACTGTTTTTTTCCCTGTTGAATCCAAATGAACAGAAGCTCGTTTTTTAAATGTGCTAGAATTTTAGCTATTTGTAATAGAATAATTTTTAGCACATGCTTTCTGCTCCTGCCTGCCAGATGTTTAGCTCCTTAGAGAGGATTCTGTTCATGAAATAGAAGGTATTTAACATATTCTTTTGCATCTCTCTCTGCTCTCCCCAGGCCACATTTTGATATTTAATTAAAGCTGCTTTTTATTTAGGGGGAAATTTGTTGCCCTGGAGAATATCAGTTGCAAGATTAAATCTGGTTGTGAGGGACATCTTCCATGGCCTAATGGCATTTGTACCAAGTGCCAGCCAAGTGCCATCACACTGAACAGACAGGTGAGTTGCTACATTGTAATAGAAGACTTTCAGAGGTGTCCCTTAAGCACCTACTGCATAGACAATAAGCATAAAAAGCATTTGGTGATTGATTGGTTTGTTGACTATTCCAAGGTCATCAGATATCAGAAATTTCAGCTCTTGGGGGAAGAGAATCTCAGGCTGCAGGTTTTCCTTTTTTCATTGTTCAGTGTAGTACAGTGTTCTCTCTTACTTGATAATGTCTAAAATATCATCAGTGTTTGTCCTGTACTCTTGTGTGGTAGAAGACTAATTTGATTCCTTCTAAGACTATTTTAAAAAAAAATTTTTTTTTTTTAGTGAGGCAATTGGGGTTAAGTGACTTGCCCAAGGTCACACAGCTAGTAAGTGTTAAGTGTCTGAGGCTGGATTTGAACTCAGGTCCACCTGACTCCAGGGTCGGTGCTCTATCCACTGCGCCACCTAGCTGCCCCCTTCTAAGACTATTAACAATCCCTAGTTGGTACTTCTAAGTGCTTAACAAAAGGTAAGTTTGGGGTTATAGCTCGAAGAGAACAAACTTCTCGACTCAAGGATATAGTAAAAGATGAAAATCAAATGTAAAGCTAATCGTAATGTTCTGTACTCATTCTTTTTTTTGTTTGTTCGGTGAGGCAATTGGGGTTAAATGACTTGCCTGGGGTCACACAGCTAGTAAGTGTCTGAGGTCAGATTTGAACGCAGGCCCTCCTGACTTCAGGGCCGGTGCTCTATCCACTGCACCACCTAGCTGCCTCCTGTACTCATTCTTTACCCCTGAATTAAAATACTCTCCTACATGACTTTCCTCACTTGCCTCTCCAGTGACCTTTCCCTACTTTCCTAAACATTGTGTATTTTATTTTCCACAAAAGTTTTTTGGACGAGCATTTTAATAAATAATACTTTAAGACAGAAGTTCTTAAGCTGGGGTCCATGAACCCTTAAAAATATTTTTATAATTATTTCAACATAATTGATTTTCTTCATAATACTATGTATTTTAATACATTCTGAGAAGGGTCCCTAGATTTCGCCAGCTTCCCAAAGGGGGCACCATGACACAAGAAAGGTTAAGAACCCTTGCTTGCTCTAAGAAGAATTTGAGTTTTTATAATGGTAGTGTTTCCCTGAGACTCTGGGTAAGAGTTTACCCTTTTCTACTTATCTTGGTTGGCATGATTAATAAGTATATTGATCTTAGTCTCTTTAGTACCATCACTGTTCCTGAAGCAGTTTTAGTTTGCAGAGCTTCTTGTTATCCCTTCATTTTGACCCATCTTTATTCCAAATATTTATTAATTTATTAATTATACTTATTTTTATTAATGTTAATCTTTGTCATGCTTTTCCATAAAATTGTATACGTAGGAAATAGAGTTATGAAAGGATTAATCTAGGAAAATAAATTATTTGAATACCATTACTTTATTAATCTCTTGCAATGAAAGTCATCCTGATGAACCTAATTCATTTGTTTCACAGAAATATCGGCATGTAGACAATATCATGTTTGAAAATCACACAGTTGCTGATCGTTTCCTTGACTTTTGGAGAAAGACTGGGAACCAGCATTTTGGGTACTTGTATGGACGATATACAGAGCATAAAGACATTCCTCTTGGCATTCGGGCTGAGGTTGCTGCCATTTATGAACCCCCTCAGGTACAAACAAAAACCTACAGGATTTGATCATTTAGTGTCATCATTTTTTGTAGAACTAAAAGAAATCAAATTTTCCCTCCGTTTCCCATTCCTGAAGGCTGTTTGAATGCTATTTTCAGCTAGCATTTCTAAATTTTCATGCTGAAATTCTTTATCTTCATTAAGCGCCCCCTCATTTCAGTTAAGACCAAATAGTCCTGGTTCAGCTTTGAAGTGGAGCTGGAAGCATCTGTTCCCAGGGACCTCATTGCTTGTAGTGATATTGGGGCGCTGAAAAGTTGACAGCTCTACACAGGTGCAGTGTATGCTGCTTGAAAAGGACTTACGGTTTTCAGACCATTCTCTCCTTAAGCCTCATTCTTGCATGTGGATGAAATATCAGATGAGCTTTGGATGCTCAGACTTTGTTAGCTATGACCTGTCTTTTTATCTGATTTTCCTAGAGCATTTCATTCATAGATCCTAAGGAAATCCAGCCCATAGTATTTACTATAGAATGTAGTTAATGAATATTATTAACTGTGGAATATATATGGCAACCAGTTGGAACATTGGAATGTCTTTGGTTGCCACACATATATATCATATTTGTCTGGCAATATTTACATCTGTTTTTAAGCTGAAATCCCACAGTATATTTGGGAACACAGTGTAGGGTATTTTGTGTCTTTTTTTTTCTTTCATGATGACTCATCATTTTGCAAAAGAGTCACTAGGTGGCAATGGAGATGCTACTTAAGAAGCTTTACTTTCTTTCAATTTAGGTCACATATTATAACCATCTTGAGAGATCCCAAATTTGTAGAATGTTTATCTGGAGCTATTTATCATAAACCATTCATTACTGTTTTAAAACATTCTTTTAAAAATAACAGTTTTAAGAACATTGACTTTAAATTTTTTCCTAAGTTGAAATAGCTCAACTACATCCAGCTTAGTGGAATAGAGTGGTCAGGTCTCTAATTTGGAGATCCTGAATGTTGAAACAGTTGACTTTCAGCAACCCTTGAGCTCATTAGGAGTTGAAGCTCATGCTGCCACATGTCATTAAACAAGTACTTCTCTCTAGATTTGTAATAAAGTCTTGATTTGACCTGTGCCCTAGAGGTATTAATGATCTCCATATGGGGGATATTTAGGCCAAAATAACAGTACTTTTGTTGGTTTGCCAGAATTTGACTAATTTACAAGGATATATTCAATTAGTAAAACTCATTCTTGGGATTAACTTTGCCTTCTCATTCCTGCAACTGGGAGCTCTGCTAGTATTCTTATTCTTAATGAGCTACAAACTGCATTTAAGTGAAGGTTAAAGTTCTTCAGTAAACTTCTTGACTACTAGGAAATTGGAGAGTTGGTGTTCTTTGATCAATTTGTATGTCTTTTGGGTATTATATTTCATATGAGTAAACTCATCCAGAACACATGAAGGTGAGTTAATTTGTCACAGAACTAAATCTTCTGGCTACTCTGGTGTAATAAATAAGGTACTTAATTTTGTGAATCCTTTTGAATTTTTCTGGATTGATGTTCTCCCCTTTTCTATTCTACATAATATTTTGTATTCCTTTATCTCTCAATATCCTTTCATGGTAAAGTGGCTATTAAGCTAAATGTTATTTTAAATTAAAGTACACAAATATTTTTTCAGGCTATTGCTTGAGGTTTTGTTTTGTGGGGTGCTTTTTTTGGTCTTAGCATTTGTACTGGCTTTAATTTTGCTCTTGGCTTCGGTTGCTTCTGAACTGAACAAGTCCATCATTTGGAACAGAATTGTATATCCAAAAAATTACATTTTTTCAAGGGGGGAAAAAGGTGAGGAAAACCTTCCATTAGTTTTTAGTAACAGTATACTTAGAAAAGAGCTTTTCTCCTAAACCTAAACCAATATTATAAACATTGTTTTCATTTATTTTTTCTTCTCTCAGCAAAGCTATGTTGGGGTTGGCTATATTTTCAGTTGGTTGCTTAAAGTTCTTTTTTGCCCAGACAATTCTCCTTTTCAGCATATTTGCGCCTTTTTGCCTCCTAACGAGAGATGAGAGTGAAGAGGATACCCATGGTTCTGGTTATCAGCCCAGTGGTTACTCTACAATTTCTACTCTCTAATATTCTCACAGATCGGTACACAGAACAGCCTGGAGCTCCTTGAAGATCCCAAAGCAGAAGTGGTAGATGAGATTGCTGCCAAACTTGGCCTGAGAAAGGTATTGGAGCCTTTTGTCAGTTATTCTGAGTCTTTTTAGGAAAGAATGTTAGGGTATTGTATTGGGTGAATGCAGGCAAGAGCGGGATTTGCCTCATCTGGGATCAATTCTCCCCAGCTGCACAAGGTCAGTTGCAGACCTGACACATTTTGAAGCCTCATTTGTGTTTATTGGGCGCCAATAGTTTTTACGTTTTTTGGCCTTAAAGTGAAATGGGAACATTTCCCTGAGCATAAAATGATCCAAATGCAAGAGCCACTCTTCTTTGGGGATTACATTAAAGAGCAATAGAAGGAAGACCCTTTCTTTTCTGTCCCTGTCAGGAGTGTATTTCTGGAGTATTTCTTTAGGCATTGCTACTCTGGTACAGTTCCCTATCCTGGTTTCTCTTTCTGTAGGGTTTTGTGTCTATTTTTTGAGGTATTAGTAACCTTCAAAGATTCTTCTAAGTTGTTAATTTACTTTTCTCTATGGTTGTAGGTCCAGTCCAGTGGTCATTGAATCTTCTGTAGTTTAGAAGTCTGAGAAGACAAGTCTTTTACTGTTTACTAGTCAGAAGTGAAATCAGAGGAGAAATTGGCCCAAAAAGGAGGAGTCTGGCATTCTTTGTTATTTGCTATAAATATAATCTTCAAGGTTATGAGAAAATTAATTTTTAAAGATTCAGAATTGAAAGTAGTGTTTTCTTCATATAATTGTTGGTGTTTAGAAGCATTCTTTCCTGGATCCATCAGTTCCTTCTAATTTTGTAACTACAAGGAGCTGTTGTTTGGTTGAAGAGATCAAATTCCACAAGCAGATAGAAAATTTGCCTGTCCTTCCTCCTGGCAGGAATAAAGAAGCATGGTGGTGAATTGCAGAGACCCAAGTTCAAATTCTGGCCAGATCACTTAGAAGCTGTGTGACCATGGGCATGTCAGTTACTTGTGCCTCAGTTTCCTCATCTGTAAAATAGAGATAATGATGCTGATGCTCCTATTGCTTTACCTACCTCTCATAGTTGTTTTGGGAAGAGTACTTTGTAAATGTGTGAGATACTGTTATTTCTTTCTAGCCTTTTAGATTCCATGGGACATGAGGCTACCTCATGCCCGCTCAGAAAAATTAGTTTTGAGAGAAGGAAGTGTTTGGTTGAAGGTCAATGTTAATGTTACCTAGTACCTCCTGGGGCAGGCTCCTTCTGAAACAAATGAGGGAACACGAATGCCAAGGATTCAAATATTTTAAACTAGACAGAAACTAATCTTCAATTATTGCTTGTTCTGTACTATTGTAAGCTATGTGGGGAGTATTAACAGCCAGGTCAGATGTTCTAATCTTGTTCACAACCTAAATTCATCCCATCCTCCTCTTACCCAAAGTATGCTACAGCTATTCCTTTTCTCAGCCTCACTCAACCACTCCTGTGCTCTCATGCCAAGTTCCCAAATGCACTTCCAAGGTTCCCAAACTCCACATTCAACCAGGTTCTCAGTCTCCCATTCACTCCCAAACCACTACCCTCCTATGCTAAGCCCTAAGATGTAACGTGGAGCTTTTCAGGCTCCATACTCAACCACTTTTGCCCCACTGCATCAGCTCAAGAGACCCTCATGCTTGCTATTCGACATTTCTACATAGGTACTTTGATTACAACCACTAACTCTCCTTCCACATATTTGTCCCACTGAACTTCCAGACCACCTTGACATACACCAGTCCTTTGTCTACTTCTTGTACTTCTGATTAGCTCCAGAGGAAATGCAATCATTTGTTCTCCTTTCTGGCTAACTTCATAGTGTCCAAAGGGGAAGAAATCTTCCAATAACAGGGACACGCCTTCTTCCATTCTCCTCTTTCAGTTTTGCAGAATCCCAGCCTCTTCCTAGGCATAGGTAAAGGGTGAGATCTTTGAAAAGAATATACTTAACTCTCAGAATGAAGAGAGTGAAAAAAGACAGAAGCTGGCAGTCAGGGTAGATGAACTGAAATGAGTAATCCCAGGTCTTCTAATGTGACATTTGAATCCAGTGATAGATTCTCGGGAATCTTTGTGGACAGAATTCTTTTGTAGCCAAATCGATAATGCAGAATAGTGCAAGAAAAAGTTCTACTCACAAGGGAATTCTTAGTATAGAGTATTTTTTTTTTTTGGTGAGGCAATTGGGGTTAAGTGACTTGCCCAGGGTCACACAGAGCTCGTAAGTGTTAAGTGTCTGAGGCCAGATTTGAACTCAGGTTCTCCTTACTCCAGGGCCAGTGCTCTATCCACTGCACCACCTAGCTACCCCTCACAAGGGAATTCTTAATGATGCACTAATGTTTCCTGACAGAAACTTAGCTTACATGGGAAGAATTTTATGATGGAAAATTCATAGGTCTTCTGGTTTAAATAGGTACAAGCCCAAAATGTCATGGACTGGTAAGATAAGATTCTTCTCTTTTAGAGAGATACCCCAAAATATATGTATTTTCTCTTTTATTAAGGTTGGCTGGATATTTACAGACTTAGTCTCAGAAGATACCCGAAAGGGTACTGTCCGATATAGCCGAAACAAGGTAAGGAAAATGCAGAGTAAAGTGAAAAGTGTCTACTGTTTTTAGCTTAATCAGCTAGTTTAGACTAGAGATTTTTGTAATAAACCAGTTTTATTTTGAATTGACAAGTTACTTTTACAATCTTCCACTGAGTTTCATTATTTTCCAAAAGAGTCCCTATAATAAATTAGAGCTATAGTCATTGACCCTCCTGATATTAGTGGCATGCAATCCATTTTTACCTTAATAGGAACACTTTAGCCGTGTGTTCGTGGGAGATGCTGTATGCGATTTCAGAGTAGTAGTTCTGGATAGTCAGTTTCAGTGAATGTCATTCATTAGGTATTAAATGCATACTATGTATGAGGCACAGTTCATCATGCAGGGGATATAAAAGTGAAAACAGACAGTGCCCTTAAGAATCTGGTAGATATTAGATTGGATAGGAACACAAGTAATTGCAGTGTACATTAGAATACAAGTCCACAAAAGAGTTCCAAACTGAGGGGCCACAAGAGATTTGAGGAGAGGTCAGCTGGATTTTAAATGAAGAAAAAAATGTAAGTGGACAGAGATGAAAGTAAAAGGGGGGATCAGTCCACTCCAGGTAGTCGAGGCGTTTTTTTCTTCCTTCCTCAATCCCCTCAGTTAAAAATGATCTGTCCCTTCTTACATTGTCTTGGAGGGCTTTCTCCCTTTCTTTGTCTTTGTAATCTAAGTGATCACCTAGCCATGTGCCATTCATGTAGATGATTACTAAATGGTGCTTGAATTGAATTGAATTTTGTCTAGCACTTAAGACGTTACCATCTTGCATTGTATTGTGTTAAAATGAAAAGGAAATAGCAACGCATTCTAGTTGGGGTTCTTCTCTTCTAGGACACATATTTTTTGAGTTCAGAAGAATGTATAACTGCAGGAAACTTCCAGAACAAGCATCCCAACATATGCCGGCTTTCTCCAGATGGTCATTTTGGATCCAAGTTTGTAACTGCGGTAGCTACAGGTATAAACTGCTTCAAAGTCAAATTTGTAATATCACTAATTTGTGTGTTTGTGTGTATGTGTATTTAAATGTATTTGTCTTATACCTTTAAGCAGTTCTTTATACTTAACTGGCATGGTGCTAATCCATTCTTATAAAAAGGCCAGTGAAGGACAGAGGAGACAGTTGTCCCCATTCACCTGTTAAGTGAGACTCAGCACAGGAAAATGACTGTATCAGAGTCACCCTCACAGTGGCAGGCGTAGAATCCAACCTAGTCTCATGGGCCAGAGCTCTCTCCACTAGACGTTGTTTTTGGCAAGTTAATTTTTGGCTCCCTTGGATCTGGACATGCTTCATTCTTTTTTTTTTCTTTTTTTGGAATCTTTTTTTTTTTTCCCCCAGGGCAGTGAGGGTTAAGTGACTTGCCCAGGGTCACACAGCTAGTAAGTATCAAGTGCCTGAGGTCGGATTTGAACTCAGGTCCTCCTGATTCCAGGGCTGGTTCTTTATCTACTGTGCCACCTAGCTGCCCCCTTGGGTCTGGACATACTTCTCCCCACTCTCTGAAACAAAAATGTGAAGTCCAGTTCTGTGGGAGAATGGTAATTTATTGTTTCCCAACACTGCTGAAATTTGCCTTTGACCATCCTAATAACAGAAAGTATTCTCATTCATTCTTGTAGTAGCCCACGAAAAATACATAATAGGGAAAGCTTAATGCTTGTGTTCTGTGCTCCAACTTGTTCCTTTTGTTTTTCTGAATGTGGTGGCTATTCTGAGATGCCTTCCATAGAGCTTCTTTAGGAGCAAAGAAGTTTTTGGTGTATATAACATGTATATCTAAGTTTCTTCACACACACATTATAGTAGAATTATAAAAGATTATGGCCTGTAAGAGGTGTCATGTAATGCCTTCCAGGGAGTCTTGAGATGCTGCTATAGGAAACAGCAGTACAGAGCACCATGTGTTCTGAGAGGAGTCCAAATTTGAACTGGAGACCTAATGTACAAAACCATCAATCATTGTTAATGGATGGGGATTCACTCACTGCACTAGGCATTTTGGGGGTTTCTGGGGAGCAGACATCATCTCTGCTTTCATAGAGCTTATATTCTAGTTCAGTTCATTTAAGTTTTTACATGGAACCTGAATAGATCGAGGAAAACTGTAACTTAATAGCTACAAGACTTATACACAAGTCATTCATACAAACTGTTTCTTCCATGCCCTTTCTTTCTACCCAGCCACTGCCCTGCCCTGAGAAAGCATAGTGTTCTTAGAGGTGACTCCTGAGGACTCCCATGAAGGGGAGGGAGGAGCATGTCAGAAACAAGCACAAGGGGGAGGGAAGCTGAGGCTTCTGAGGTGGTAATGGCTCTTGGCCCCCAGTGTTTTCTTTCATATTGCCTGGGTAATTCTACTGAAATTGTACTAATTAGAAATTCATTTGGGTTAATAACATCCTCTTTTTCTTTTAAAAGTTTTGATCACTATCTTTTGGTTTTTGATCTTTTCTTTCTGGTGTTCTTATTTAGCATTTTATTTTTCCCCAGTTACATGTAAAAACAATTTTTGACACTCATTTTTAAAACTTTGTGCCAAATTTTCTCTACATCCCCCTTTGAAAAGGCAAGCAATGCAATATGTTACACATGTGTAGTCATGGAAAACAGTTCCATATTAGTCATGGTGTATCACCTTCATTTTCAAGTATGTTCCTATTGTAGCTCCTTCCTGATCCAGAGAGCATCCTTTGTCCAGGGAAGAAATTAGTTTATCAAACCAACATACCCACATTTGACAGCAGGTACATTGTTTCATACTTCTGCAAAGAAAGAGGAAAGGTGCGTTTTTCTCCATTCTTCTTCAGGGCCAAGCTTAATGATTAGAATTACACAGCATTGGGGCAGCTAGGTGGCACAGTGGATAAAGCACTGGCCCTGGATTCAGGAGGACCTGAGTTCAAATCCAGCCTCAGACACTTCATACTTACTAGCTGTGGGACCCTGGGCAAGTCACTTAACCCTCATTGCCCCGCTCAGGCCCCGCCCAATTACGCAGCATTCAGGGTTTTTTTCTCCTTTTTACCTTGTTATATATATTTTTATATGTGTATATATATTTTTAACTGGTTCTGCTTCATTGTATCAGTTCCAGTTTTCCCCTGCACTCTTCCTATTTGTTATTTCTTCCACCACAGTAATACTCCATTCTATTCATGTACCACTGTTTAATTATTTCCCAGTATATGGGCATCTACTTTGACAAACATTGTCTTTAAAAATACAAATACCACTGAGTGGCTATGGGGCTTGTGGTCATTCACTCATGTGTATGAATTAGTTCAATCAGATCACCTTTGTTTTAACACCTGACATAATTCAACTTCTCTGAGGGAGTAGCAATTTTGATTGAGAGGAAGTGGGAAATTCTGAAGCACAGAGCCCTTGGAGGGATAAGACCTTGTCTAGGGTGAGAAAAGAGGGGAGGAGAGGAGTAAAGAAAGGTAGGAAGGATACCAGAGATAGAGTTGACTTTTTTCAAAATTTTGCCATGGACCACAAAGGAAAGGGAAGGGCCTTTTTCCTCCTTTTTCTCCATGTACCCCTTCCACCAGAGCATCTATTAGTGCTATCGGAATTATAGTCCTCTTCCATTATAGGCTAAATATACTCTTGTGAGCTAGCCTCAGAACCTAATAATCATTTATAACTTATTTTCTATCTGTAAATAAGCTCCTATGATCTGAAAAACCAATTTATAATGCAGCTCTCTTCTGATTTGGAAACCATATATACCTTCATCTCTTAAGAGATGGGGGAAAAAATTGGACTTGCAGTCAAAAGACTTGGGTTTGAGTCTCAGCACTTGACAAGTCATTTAACCTTTGGCCTCCTTTTCCTCATAAAATGGATACCAAAATATATGCAATACTTATCTCACAGGGTGGTTGTATATAATGTCATGTTTTGTAAGCTGCAAAGCATATATATGTTGTTATATGTTTATTACTGGACTACCCTGCTCTGAGTGATCGATGTTCTTAATTCTTCATTCCTTATATTGTTAGATGAGGATAGACATTTGACAAAGCTAAGTCATCAATTCTAAAAGTAGAAATTTGAGAAGGTCCCTTAGTTACCACTGGACCCTGCCTCAAAGGATTAATGCTTATAACTTGATGGTCTACACTTTTCTTTTTGATGTGAATTTTCTTAATTATATTTCTCAGTATTCAAAATAAAACTGCTCTTTCCACTAATTTAAAGAAGTTTTTATTTTTTTGATTTTCATATATGTGCAAGTGACAATGGGTGAATCCCAGTTGATAGACTTAGGTGGCTTAGCTTGTGAAGGGGATAAAGTACCTTTCTCTGACCATGTTCAGAATACCTCCTGTTTGAGCCATTCAGTGGTGGGAGAGCTTTCTTCAGTGAATTTGACTGATCTCATAGAGCTAGAGAGTAGCTCCTAAGATCAGAATGAGAATTCTGTGTTCGCAGTTTGGGTGGCACATATTTTTGGAATCCACTTCTTTTTTGTTTTGTTTTGGTGGTGGTTACTTTTTTGGGGCACCTAAAACAATAGTTAAAATTATGTCTGGGAAAGGGAAAGTAGAAGCTAAAAGTGACTTTATATAACAAATAATCCACATTGGAAAAGTAGATGTTAGTCACACAGTTTAGCTACAGATTCGGTGATATAGCTTCTTGAAAGAACACAGCAATATAGATAACAAAATCTCGCATTTCTATAACATTTATTGGTCTACACATATTTTCCTTGAAGCAGCCCAATGTGGCCTGTATTATTCATCTATTTTACATTTGAAGAAACTCAGGCTCCAGAATGTTAGATGACTTGCCCATGAAGATATGAAGGTAGGCTTCAAACCCAAGTCTTCCGATGCCAGTCCTTTTTTTTTTCTTCAATTTTTTTTTCTTTATTCAGAACTTAACAAATACCAAGTAAATTGGGCATGTCTACATACAGAGTAGAGCAGAAAAAGGATTGTGCATGAAATAGTTGAATCTGTTACATACAACTTTTTTCCTTTTATGTGCATAATAAATTCACTATGTGACTTTCAAAGATGTCCTACTTGTCTTTGTTTCTTTCTGGCCTTTGGTTTTCTCCTGAACAGTTTAAAAAAATGCTTCAGTGACCCTTTTTTTTTCTTTTTCTTTCTTTTTTTTTTTTTGCAATCCTTTAGGTAGCTAGCTACCTTTTCCCTTGCTGCTAAAGAGCTGGGGGGTTTTTTGTTTTTGTTTTTCTGGTGGTGGTGGTGTTTTGCAGGGCAATGAGGGTTAAGTGACTTGCCCAGGGTCACACAGCTAGTAAGTATTTAGTGTTTGAGCCTGGATTTGAACTCAGGTCCTCCTGACTCCAGGGCTGGTGCTGTATTCACTGCGCCACCTAGCTGCCCCCATGAGCTTTTTTTTTTTTTTAATAAATAATGTTGGATCAAATACAGCAGGGCTTATTAGATTTTTCTATTGCTACCCCTTCTTCAAGTCCCAAACTTCAGCATGACTTATAGGTGTTAGAAAAGAATATGTCTTAAGAGCTCTCTCTCTACCAGTATGGTAACCTGTCTAAACTCCCTGCATTAGGCATTCTAGGTTTTTGAAGACTTTTTTTTTTAAATCTTTGACTCCAAATGGTTAATTATAGTAGAATCTTAAAAAACTTTTATAAAGGAAAATGATGGTCAATTTAGGCTTTCTCTGAGTCTTAGCCCATATTTGGTTTCTGGGAAAGTTAAAAATGGAAGGTTAGGAAGAAAATTTGAGAGGGCTGTCTATTCCAGATAATTTCACAACACCATTAAATAAACCATCAGGACTTCAGTTTCTTGATATTCCACATGGCAGGGGAATTTACATCTCATTGACCTTACCTTTGGAGTATCTCCATATGGATTAATTTTGCTTTGCTTAACAGCCTTCAATTTTACAAGTAACACTTTCCATTTTCCTCCCATTCTCAAAGGTCAGATTTTTTTTTTTCTTTCCAGTGTTCTGTTACTTGTTTACTGATAAACTTGATGACTAGTTCAGGTTATAAACACCCAGATTCAGATGTTAACCATGTGGTCTTCCCTCCCCTTTTCCCCATATCTCAACCCATCTCACTTTCCCCTTCTTTCCTCCTCCTCCTTCAAGCAAGTAGAACCCGGTATTCTTCTTGTGTGGCTTAATTATTGATTAACCACTTTGTACTATGGAAGGTACATATGAATCCCATCCCTGACTTCTAGGAGTTGCCATTCATTTGGATGCAGATAATGATTTTCCCTTAAATACTCCCATAAAGACCTTGCACTCAAGATTTTGGGCTTTGGTGTCCCAATTAGTTTAATACATGACACTGAAAATTAATGGAAGCGGTGCGGGCAGCTAGGTGGCACAGTGGAAAAAGCACTGGCCTTGGATTCAGGAGGACCTGAGTTCAAATCCAGCATCGGACACTTGACGTTAGCTGTGTAACCCTGGGCAAGTCACTTAACCCTCATTGCCTTTAAAGAAAAAAAAAAAATTAATGGAAGCCAGACAGAAGGTGGGCTGTCTTGGAAGCCAAATGAACATCCTTATTTTTAGCAAACATGTTCCCCTCTATTTTTGTGATAGCAAACCAAGTGAAGCAAAAACGTGCAATGATTTTCCAAGGACATCCAAAGAGAATGGGTCGGAGCTGTCACTGAAAGAGATAATTTTTGGTTTTGTATAGATCAAAGCTTCTTTAACTGTGGGTCGCGACCCCAAATGATGTTGCATAACTGAATATGGGGGTTGTGAAAAAGCTGGCAGCAGTAAAAGGTTATGTATACTTATTTTATATACCTACATACCCAGGGCTATGTAAAAATTTCACAGGCAAAAAGGTCATGCAAGTGGGGAAAATTTAAGAAGCCCTGGTATAGATGATGCCTTTCCCTGAGTATGCAGACAGAATGCTGTGATAGTAACTTTCCGTTTTGCAAAAGGTTCATTTGCCCATGAAACTAAGATATTTTTATGGCATTTTTAGTCATTTTTATTTCAGGGTTTGAGCTTATTTCAGTGTACTTGAAAGTCAGTCTTTACTAGACTTCTCCCATACAGTTTTTTTCCTTTTAGGTAGGCTGGTGTAGTAAAAAGAGACTGAGAGTCAGAAGACTGGGGTGCAAGTTTCTTCTTTCTTTCTCTCTGACTTTGTGCAGATAATGTAAATTTCTGAGCCTCCATTTCTTCCACAAAATAATAGGAGCATGGAAAGGATTCAGTGTGATCATGTGAGCTGTTGTGTCTTGAACCTGATTTTAAGTTCAGCAGTTCTGTTTTTGTTGTGAGAAGGGAGACCTGCTATGTATGCATAGGATGGCTGGATACAGTTGATCATTCCTAGCATGTACCTTTTTTTATATTCCCTGGAGAGATGGCGTTTTCTGACACTTGTACTTTCTGCTGTATATACCTTGGTGCCTGGAGGAACACAACATGGTGGGGTAGTTATTTGAAATGGTTGGTTTGACAGTTTACTTAGATTTGCTCAATTCACAAGAGGGTACCACTGACCATAGCCTATGCATGAATTTAAAGTATGATTACAGTAATCTTAACATAGTAATGTGTGCCTGAGAACATTTTTTTTAATTGTAAAATAAATACCTTTACAGAAGTATATATGTAACTAAAATCAGTTGTGAGGGATTATCCCTCCTCTTTGAAGAAGATGTTTTTTTTATATGCTTGCCTGAAATGGGTTTGTTCTGAAGGTTGCTTTCTCTTTCAGGTGGCCCAGACAACCAAGTTCATTTTGAGGGTTACCAGGTATCTAATCAGTGCATGGCATTAGTCCGGGATGAGTGCTTGTTGCCATGTCGAGATGCACCCGAGTTAGGTTACGCTAAGGAATCCAGCAGTGAGCAGTATGTGCCTGATGTGTTCTATAAGGTAAGAAGTATGAGGTTTGTATCAAGAATTTATCTAATGGGGGCAGCTAGGTGGTGCAGTGGATAGAGCACTGGCCCTGGATTCAGGAAGACCTCAGATCAAATCTGGCCTCAGACCCTTGACACACCAGCTGTGTGACCCTGGGAAAGTCACTTAACCCCAAAAGAATTTCTCTAACATAAGCAATTGTCTTCATTCTGAAGTACTCAGATCTATTGAGTAATTAGCCATTTGTCTACCACAATTAACTGTTAGAACTCTCCCCATGAACTAAGACACAATAAAATTCTAAGGGATTTTAATTGGCTACACAATCTTCTCTTATCTTTGTGTCTTCAGCAAGAATACTGAGTGAATTATTTGGTTAGATTTTGGCAGTCATCCACTGTGGTCTGGACTTTATACCTATTTTCAGTTTTGTTTTTTTCTTTTGACCAGTAAAAATGATGTGGTTAAAATCAAGCTATTATAAAACCTGTCAAGATTCCTCCAGATGTTAAGAGCCAGAAAATATGAAGGCATATATATTCATTGATGAGATGTGATAGAATAGTATCAGGGAATATGATCTTCTGAAGTTTGATTTAGATCCTCAGTTCTAGCACAAATTTAAAAATTATTTTACATACTATTAGGTTTAAACATAACTAGCAAAACTGTATTATCAGTATTAGCCAAAAAGCCTTCCAACTGGGAATTTGGTTAGCAGAATATAGTCTTTAATAAGTACTTATTTTTTGATATCACACTTTTTTAAAAACAAGAATTCCTCTATAGTCATATTTCTCTTACTACTTGGAATAAAAATTGACAGAAGAAAGGCTTTTAGAAACTTAGACATGCCCATTATAGATTTTTTTTTAAATGAAAAAAAAAGTAATGTGAATCAGTTTCTTACTCTTAATGTGTCATTTTATCATCTTGTTCCATTTGTGAAATTTATCTTTGTCTTTGATTATTCCTAGTCTTGAGTTTGTCCTTGGATCTCTGTGGTGACTGGTAAAAAGAAAGATCTTTTATTATGTTGCTAAAAATTAGTTTACTCTTGCAACTGAGAGTAGGACACATACAAAGTCTTGTGTGCCCATAAATGCTACTAAATAATACTAATATTTGCTTTTTTTTTCCAGTTTTCTTCAGGGAGAATGACAGGATTGGAAAACATGTTCAGTGGTGATCTAGGTCTATTTTGTATGAAACAACTACATTTTGTTTACATGATATGACTTTTTCTCTGTTGTGGTTCTAATTCCATCTATGAAACACTGTAGCTGATTACAAGGAAATAGAATTCATGATGTCTCACTCTTTTCCATTTCTATGATCTTTGAAGTTCTTTGACATCCTTTTGGTCTTATATTCTAGACAGCTATCTCTTGATGAGTCTTAAGGATGGTATATTTGTGATCATAGTGCATTTACTTCTGGTATTATTCTCATCTTCCTCTTCTTGGATACAATTTGAGGGATGAAGAATTTGATTAACTACTAACCAGTTACTGACAGACTTGAGAGCCATTTTAGACTTTGGTCACAGTGTAATCTGTTGTATCAGTTCTTACTTCATGAGATAAATAAGCCTACATTCTGGGACATTGGTGTCTATATCACTTTCACTCTAAAGCAGGGGTTGTTCATTTGGAGTTCCTGAACTTTTAAAAAAAAAATTCTATTCTGCTAACTCCATTTATATTCAGTTGGTTTCTTATGTAATCACATCTTTTATTTTTTACACTTAGTTGCCAAAGGGGTCCATTCATACAAAAAAAGGTTAAGAACCCCTGCCTTAGAGCAAACAGGATGAACAAGACAATAACAGCATTCTGTGAAAATTTCTAAGCTCTAATACATTTTTTAATGACTTGTGAGAGTTAAAACATTGAATGAGGAAACATGTTTCATTACAAGTCCTGGTTGGTTGCATTTTTTATAATTTACATGGAGACTTCTTGAAGATTTGGTTGCCTTTTGGTGTTCTTGAAATTCACTATGTTGAATTTAAAATATTTTCTGGATTAGAAACTTAACAGGTAAATTTTTCATAATGCTGTTGAGCATCTGAAAAGCTGCTGGTTTTGTTTTTAATGGTATAAGAGGTGTTCTTATAAGTTCACATAGTGAAGAGGAGTATGAGTGAAGAAGGTTTGACTTTCTCAGATACATTATCCATAGGGCATCACATCTCATTTACTGAGGCATCACTGACTTTTAGTCAGGGCCAGATGCAACTGTGATCATCTGTGGCACAGATCCTCTTCCTGAGGAGGTGGGCTGTATCAGGTCTGTCTGCTTTAGCCTGATAAGGAGTCAGAAAAGCACTATAAGCTCCTTCCCATTTTTGAACAGTTTATGTGTTTGTCAAAAGTAAGTATGTTTCCGGGGGCAGCTAGGTGACGCAGTGGATAAAGCACCGGCCCTAGATTCAGGAGGACCTGAGTTCAAATCTGGCCTCAGATACTTGACGCAAGTCACTTAACCCTCATTTCCCCGAAAAAAGATAGAAAAGAAAAGTAAGTCCGTTGTGCATTCTGGAACACTACTTGTTGGAAAGATGTATCTTTCTCCCCAATTAGAAATAGTAGATGTTGAATTGCTTCAGCTTAAATTGTCTAGAAATGAATTGTATTGTCTGTTTTGTTTTTGTTTTCTTTTTTTAGTGAGGCAATTGGGGTTAAGTGACTTGCCCAGGGTCACACAGCTAGTAAGTGTTAAGTGTCTGGGGCTGGATTTGAACTCAGGTACTCCTGACTCCAGGGCCAGTGCTCAACGCACTGTGCCACCTAGCTGCCCCTGAATTGTATTGTCCTTCTGTTTTTAAACGGTGGAAGGACTTCAGGTGGCTGTGGTTAGTTTTAAAAAAAAAAATCATCCTCTCAGAAAGAGTGATTCTTTGCTTTTAGATTAGCTTTACTTTCCCTTTAGCTTATTTCCTCTAAGCTTTTTGGATTAAAAGTTTTACCAATGCACTTGAATTATGTTGATATAGAAATCTAAAGTAGTAGTAGCAATCAAAGCAGTACAGCTGGAGGAAATTATTAAAAGTGTGAGGTGGAAGTGTTAGATCTAGTAAGCAAAAAAGGACATCAGAGGTGATGGGCATGTTTTTTCTTGTAAATTATATTGTCTACGCTTATGGAACAAGAGTTTAAGACCCTGCCATGTCCCACCCATTTATTTTATTTTATTATTATTATTATTATTATTATTTGGTAAGGCAATTGGGGTTAAGTGACTTGCCCAGGGTCACACAGCTAGTAAGTGTTAAGTGTCTGAGGCCATATTTGAACTCAGGTCCTCCTGAATCCAGGGTTGGTGCTTTATCCACTGTACCACCTAGCTGCCCCTATGTCCCATCCATTTAAAAAAATTATAGCTAAGGCTTACAGTGCAGCTCCCCTGTGGCTGACTCATTCTGGTGGTTTCTAACTGTAAGTCTGAGGAGAACAGAGGAAAAAATGGCTTCTGTATCTGTTGTGCAGGAAAGCACTTATTAAGCCTTTTTGTTTGTCTTTCTCTGAGAAAAAGCTTTTTGCCATTGCTGCTTTTGTGCCACTATCTTATCAGCTTTGATGGGCAGACTTTCCTGCCTTTTGATAGGAAAAGCATTGTACATGAGTCAGAAAACTCATTAAATTAGCATCCAGTTTGAGGGGCTAACCATTGCTTTCACATTTGGTGAACCATCCAAAAGAATGTTGACCAACCGGTAAAATGTATTTATGTGATTTAGTTTTGACCCATTTTTAGAGGCTGATGGATGAAGATCTTGACAGCTACCAGCCAGCTATTCACTTTGATTTGGGAGCCAGTTAGCACATTTGAATCCATTTTTCCAGTCAGTGGCCTGAAAACCGAAAGGGCAAACATAGTGTTTTCTTTGGAGGGTTTCTTCCTTGACCCACCTTTGGCTCCTTTAAGATAAGTTCCTTTGAGAACTAATTTGGACAGCCTTATTCAATCTGAGGGTGTATTTTTTTATATTGTTTAGTATAAACATAGTAGTATGAGTTTTTAGAGTGTTAAGAACATATTTCTATGTTTTTTGTTGTAGATCTCTTGAATTCTTGATTTCAAGCTTCCTTCCCTGTTTCCATATAATATATGCTATTGGATTATAAAATATGCTATTATGGGGCAGCTAGGTGGCGCAGTGGATAAAGCACCAGTCCTGGATTCAGGAGGACCTGAGTTCAAATCTGACCTCTGACGCTTGACACTAGCTGTGTGACCCTGGGCAAGTCATTTAACCCTCATTGGCCCCCCCCAAAAAAAGAAAAATATATAAAATATGCTATTCTATTATGCTCTGTAAAATATAAGCTATTGATAACTATGGGGCAAGAGAAGATTTGATATAATCACATCAAATCTTCTGCTGGATTTGGATGTCTAAACATTACCTGAGGTTGATTGTTGGTTGTTGGTTGGGGGGGAAGAAAAGTAAAGGATGAAGTTAATGCGCCCTTGGAAACATTTAAGTTATCCCATGTTAATACTTTTTTGTAGTTTCTTGTATTAGCTTTAAAAACATACATTTCATTATCAGCAGTAAGTACAGATGCTGTCCTTATATTAAGATGCCATTTTATTGTTGCTTTCACGTGCAGAGATTTCACTGAGAGATAACTAATACAAGAGGACCATTTCATTTGGGTAACCTATGCATTCAGTGCTCATTTATGTCCACAGTGGGTCTTGCTAGACCCCCCCCCCCCCAATCCCTCTCTCACCCTTTCCCCCAGAAGCTGAGTCTGATGGATATGACTGTTGACTTAACTTCCTACTTCCTGAGCATTTTTATGCTAACTGACTGAATCTTAAATGGACAGCTGTAAGATGAGCAAATGAAGGGGGTCACTTCTTCCTTACTCTTTACACCTTATAATTCTAAACCTTCCTGCTCCCCATCTAACCATAAAGTCTAGTCGGCATTCCTTAGTACATTAGTGAATTTACTAATCATGACCTCTTGACGTTTTCATGGTGATCTCCTGGAACCAGACATGTTATAAGTTCTGGCTCAGTTAACAGGGTTTTGACATGTTAGAGTAAAGTCTATTTAAATCTCTCTTTAAATAAACAAATAAATAATCAAGCAGGCTGTTCCTTCCAAAAAAGACATTTATACATTCCAGAAATACAATTTGGTTTGTTTTTTGTATTTGTGAGACTGGTGAACTTTATATTGGTTATTATCCTCAAGAGGCATTACCTGTTAAATTTCAATCGCATTTCAGACTCTGGAAAGTTTAGTTTTGTCCATTCTTCTGCAGTGGTTTTTCATCTCTTTAATTTCTACAATAAGAAGTCTATAGACTCCAGACTGTTTTGTAGACATTAATTGAACATAACTTTTCCTAAGCATTCTTAAACATTAAAGTTCTTAATCAGGTTACATATCCAACTATTTCATTTAGTTGTCCAAAGGAAACTCAGCTAACTGTGTCCTTTTGGGTGTCTGTGTCCCAGATTCCAAACTTTTAGATCTGGGTTGTGAATAATTTACATGCAGTTTTTGCTTGCCCTTTCAAATTTATACTGCTCTGGTATGAAGACCCTGGAGGAAATATTGAATATAGGTTGCATTCTTTCTAAGCTGAATAGCTGACGTCTAATTTTCCTGGGAGTAGGGATTATTTCACTATTATATATGTTTCCCAGTATCTGGCACAAAGTAGGTGCTTAATAAATGCTTGTGATTGATTTATTGAGCATGTTTTCCTTTTTAAAAAATTCAGCCCGTTTGCTTCTCTGTAAGATTTTGCCATGAGATGACTTTTGATTGACTAGGAGTGATAAATTGAGTTTACATGACAGGCCTGTGCCTCCTCCACTTTCAGATCCAGTCAGCCAAGAATTCTACAGAAATGTGCCTCATTAAGGGTCCCAGGAAATGTGAAGAATATTCAACATTTGTTGAAGACTTGGCTTGAGTGAATGAATGGAAAAGCATTTAAGTGCTTGCTTACTATGTGCCAGGCATTGAAGAAGAATATATACTGACTCTACTGTATGTAACATGGTGGGGAGCAACATGACCTTATGTTTTATCTCTTGCCTCCAGGGTTTGGTAAACATATTGAAAGCATATGTCGAAACTCTTCAGTCAGTGTTGGATACAGTTTGTCACCTGGAAGTACTTGAGATGTTTTTATAACATCATCTAGTGCATAGTCTGTCTTAAATTATACAAAAGAAAGTAATTCTGGGGCATCTAATGTATTAGTCCAATCATACTTATTATCAAAATGCCTTTGTGATAACAGGACACCTTCTCGGCCCTGTGTCTGTGAAGTTAAAAGGATCTATTCTCGATAGCTCTAATAAATGAGGCCGTGTGGAAGGTGTTATTTAAGATTCTCCTGTTCAGAAGGATAAAGGAAGTTCTCATTTTATGCAGATTTCATTGAAGGGGAGAATGTCTCCACAACATATGGGAAGTAGTTTAGTGTCATTACTAAACATGAACATTGCTTAGCATCATAGCACTTAGCCCTAGTAACACTGCTTACCACTCCTGCTATATTATAGTGTATGCTATTTTCTCCCCAGATGCTTTCTTTTTTTTTTGTTTTTTAGTGAGGCAATTGGGGTTAAGTGACTTGCCCAGGGTCACACAGCTAGTAAGTGTTAAGTGTCTGAGGCCGGATTTGAACTCAGGTACTCCTGACTCCAGGGCCAGTGCTCTATCCACTGTGCCACCTAACTGCCCCCCCAGATGCTTTCTTAAAAATTAATTCTCACACAAGCTTGGTTTACAGGAAAAGAAAATCAGATCCAGGCTTCAGGAGTTTGTAATTGTTGTCTTTCTACTCTGCGTTTATTTTCTTTTCACTGTCCAAACTAGAGCCACAGACTGCCTTAGAGTAAAAGGGATTTTAAAATTTTTGTGATGTGTGATTAAGTAATTGAATTTAGAAAGACCGTCAGGGAGAACAACTGACTTCTGGATACCTCATAAAGGAGCCTGAATTACAGTTCTGTTTTCTGGGTGTTGGTGATTTTACTAGTTATGTTGAAAAGCATCAGTTTCCCACTCTTTAAGCAACAGTCTCTGACTTGCTTAATAAAATCGCCAGACAGAATAGGCTTGGAACTATAGCATGTCATTTGTCATTTTAGTTCACTGTATTCTGGGGGGATGGAGGGACGTAGAAGAATGGTGAGGAAAATCCTGTAGATGAGGATAGTTTCTAATCTATCACTTTAGGGTATTAAATTAGACCATTAGGAACCTTTCATATTTATTGAGCATTCAGTATGCTATTTAGCAGCATAAAACATATTGAAGATGTAGGTAGGCATTGCTTTCTAAACACAGTAAGGAGAGGGCACTTCTGCTTAGGGTTGAATGCTTTTGCTTAGTTCTAGGCACATTAAAAGTGTCCAGTAAATATTTAATGACTCGTTTAGCAATGCATTTCACAACATGTTTACCCAAGCTGTGCAAATTTTTGAGCTACTATTTTTCATCACAGAGGATCCTGTTTGTAACTTAAATTCTTCATAGAAAACTTCAGAATTAGTTAAGTCCAATAGGGAAATTCTGACAGATTGAGTTAAGATCATTCCTGTGTCATGAAAAATGATCCTTTGTTTAAACTGTCTTGGTCTGAACAGGCAGAGCCCTAGCTTTTAAACTAGGAACATGAAAGATAGCAAGGATCTTGTTCTTTGCACTTTAAAGGAATTTGGGCTGCTAGCAAGGACTAACCCTAAGGCTTTCAGGAGATGGAGTGTTTGCTATGATACCTTGTTGCGCTCTACTTCACTTCTTGATTCTCTCTGCTGGGAAATCCCAGAGGAAGCTGCTAGTTTCACTAGTTTCCCCTTCTTGCCAGTGCATTGGAAAAGATCTCATTTTCTTTTTCTAAAACAAGATGGTGCTGTCCAGTCTGGAATTTCCTGCTCTCTTGTCCCAACACAAGCTGCTTTTGGTCCTGTCTCTCCCCCACCTCCCACACACACAAGTTGCTGTTTTTTTCCTTGATTCCTGCCATCTGGTGCCTTTGCTTCTAAGCAGTACATAGATCAGGGGAGCTTAGCAATGAGGACCTTTAGTTTCTGACTCTTTCTTGTATCTTGCTACAAGTGGAGATAAAATTGCTGACACTTTACTGGTTGCCAAACTTAAGAGTTAAGACATCTCCCTCCTAGTGTACTCAGTCTGACATTTGCTAAGGCCCATAAAATGTAATTGCCTTTTAAAATGGTACATGGGGTTAGGGATTGGCTGGCAAAAGCACTGAGGCAAGAGAAGAGGGAGAGATAAAAGTTACCTGGTTTTCCCCAGGGAGGAGAGGGGGATTCAAGTACTCTTTTTGGGGGGGGGGAGCAGGAAGTAGGGTTCACTTAGGTAGTTAAATTAAGAGGGAATCACATGCCATACACAGAAGAGGGGGTATTTAACATGAAAATCCCTGGAGGGGAAGAAAGATTAAAGTGAACAGGTGCTTAGAAAAATGTTTCTGCATATTAGAACTTAATTAGATTTGAAGATGATTTCCAGATGGGCTAATTATATATGTTGTTGCAGGTTATTTCTTGTAGGGGCAAGAGCATATTTTTGGAGGTGGTGGTTTAGTTTGATTGGATTTGATTCCTGCCTACCATATCATATCGATCTAGAAACTGCTTCTTTGGGGGCCTTGAGATCCCATTGAAAAGGTCCCATGTCTTTGACAACTCTTTTCAAAACCAATAGAACCTAAGAAAACGAATGCCCCCCAGCTACCCTGACTGCTACAAAATAACCCATAAGGACAGCCACCTGTCATGTGAATAGGATGATTGGTTGGAAAGTCATTTCAGCTGTGAAAGGAAGAAAACTGAAAAAAAAATGACACATTTCCAGAAAGCTACCTTTGAACCATGGTAGATCATTTATTATTTAAAATTTTTATTTTCAGTTCCAAATTCTCTTCCTCCTCCTACCCACTCCCTCACCCATTGAGAAGGCAAGAAATGGGATACCCGTTATGTGTATGAAGTCAGGTAAAACATTTCCACATTAGTCATGTTGAGGATTTTAAAAAGCAAGAAAAATTAATTAATAACTAAGCTTCAGTCTGCATTCAGAGTCCTTTCTCTGGAGCATTTTTTCATCAGTCCTTTGGAATTGTCATAAATGATTGTATATTATCAGAGTAGCTAAGTCACAACCAATTATTGTTATAATATTGCTGTTACTTTGTACAATGTTCTCCTAGTTCTGCTCATTCTACTTTGCATCAGTTCATTTAAGTCTTCCCAGGTTTTTCTGAAACCATCCCCTTCATCATTTCTTACAGCACAGTCCTATTCTGTCACAATCATATACTACAACTTGTTCAGCCATTCACCACTTGATGAGCATCCCCAGTTTCCAATTCTGTGCTTCCACAAAAAAGAGCTGCTATAAATATTTTTATACGTGTGGGTCCTTTATCCTTTGTGTATGATATCTTTGGAGTTACAGACCTGGTATAATGGTATTGCTGGGTCAGAGGGTATGCACAGTTTTATAGCTGTTTGGCATAGTTTCAAATTATTCTCCAGAATGTTTGGATGGTGCATCATTTGAATGGAAATATGAGAGTCTAAAGTCTTGTTGCTATAGTGGTTATTGCCATTATTATTATAGAAAGCAAATGATGATAGTGCCTAAAGTATGCCAAACAGAATGGTCTAGATAAATTTGAGTAGGGAAAGTATACTTTCATTTGAGGGTCTGAGCTAGGCCTTGGAGAAAGGGAAGGATTCTTTGAAAGATTGAGTTGGGAAAGGAATGTACCTCGCTTATAGGGATAGGGGTGACAGGATGGGACAGTCCATGTGAATGCATGGAAATGACAGATGATATAGAGGATGAAATTGAGAACAACTCAGTTTAAGCTGGACTGTAGATAATGGATGTACAGAAAGGCCTCATGCCAGAAAATTTAAAACGAGAGAGGTCCAAACTGGGCCCCATAGATTTCTCATTCAGAGAATGGGATTGTTCTGGTTTACAAGTATCTTGTAGTGATTGCCTCAGAAGAGGAAGATACTGAGCTGCTCTGAACATCTCCCAGGAAGGGTACTAATGTGTTGGATGCTGGTTTTGAGCCACAATGCACACCTCAGGGGAATCGACTTGCAACCACTTCAGTGTCTAAAAGCCTTAATAACATAAACTTTTATGTAAGGCCTTATAATTGGAAATTACGGATATATAATTTATATATGACTCAATGAATGATTTAGAGAATAGGTGATGATTCAGTTAGAAAAATCACACCCCCCCAACATAATCTTGAATGAAAAGCGTCAGTTCTTACGAATTTATTTCTTGAGCTATGTTTGAATTCAGAATGTTTGACATAAATCAGATCTAATTGTCATGTTATGTTTAATGAACATATGCTGGCCATTTTTCCCCATAATTAAACTTTATGTTCGAAGCATCTGACAAAGCAAAACAAGTTTAGACTTTGACAGATTGTCAGAGGGTTTTTAAAAATTTTCTCTGTATTTTGTGAGAGAGTGTGTATGTATTCATTTGTATATATGTTCATCAAGATTTTTAAAGGAAAGTTTTCAGAACTATGAATGGGATTTTAGGTAATGGTAATTAAGTGTTGTTTGTAGAGGACAACAATGGTACAAATCAACCCTGGGTGAAAGAGACACATATCACTGATCTCTATGCTTTTTTACTTATCCAGCTCACAGGGCCACCGTATCACATTAGAGCTCCACCATTTGGGAATTCCTGTTCCCTATAGTGTCTTGCTATTAGTAGTACATTTACTTTTCCATGTTATGGCTGTATTAAAATGCTCTAAGAAATGAAGGAAGATGGATTAATTATGAAAATACACAGATTTTCCTGTTTAATGAACTTAAGAAAGAATTGAAATGATTCCAAGGCTGACTATGAAGGAGAAATATCCTGTCCATTAGTGTTTCTATATCAACAGAGTGCTAAACTTCTGGCTTCTTTTTCTTTTAGGATATAGATAAGTTTGGTAATGAGATCACTCAGCTGGCCCGCCCCCTCCCGGTGGAGTATCTGATTATAGATGTAAGTGTTTCCTTTATATTTACTCTTTTGTGTTTGTGTTGGAAGCTGTAATATACCATGGAAAACAACTTAGATCACATATCATAAGGAGTTCTAAGCATGCCTAAAAAAGTTCCATGGGGGAAAAAAGGATTAGGACTTTAAAAAAACAAAGGAAAAACAAATTCCAGGGATTTTTTTGTTTCCTTAAAAACAACTGATCCTAGCCCCCACCCAGTTGACAGAATGTCACTGGTCTTATACTTGATGTGAGGGTGCATATGAGAAGGCCAAATAAAGCAAGTTGAGGTTGTTGTTATCCTGAGAAATAATATTTGGCCACTCCTGTCAAGATATTTCTTACTAGTGGACTCATTTTAAAAGATCTACAGTATAGTTTCTTCAAATAAGTCAAATCTAGTCTCAAACCCATAATGTCACTATCTTTACTTGCAAGAAAACAGTCCATTCCCCCCCTCCCCAACTGTTTTCCCAGAAACCCAAGAAATAACTGGTTTTTTTGACTTTCCCAAAATTTTTTTTTTAATGGTTTTGTTTATTTTCTCTTGTCCTTGTTCACCTCAACCCTAAGCCCCTGGTGTTTTTCTCCAGATGGTACTCATCCCTTCCACTCTGCCCTCAAGCACTCCTATTTCATAATTAATAAATCTCCCTTCATTTTAGACCCATCATGCTCTTTCCACTCTCAGACCCAGAGATCTGGCTCTCAGGATGACAATATCTCTCTGGTCATCTTTTCCGGTACTAATTGTACCTTTATCTTCCTTCATATACCCCTGTTTATTGGTCCTGGGGGGAAGGTTGGAACACCCCTCCTTTGAGGTTCTTCTATTGCCTTATCTAGATTCTGGTGGCATTTATCTACAAGTCCCCTAGATTATCTTCTCTCCTTTCTTTTTTTTTTTTTTTTTTGTTTATTTTTAGGGCAGTGAGGGTTAAGTAACTTGCCTAGGGTCACACAGCTAGTAAGTGTCATGTCTGAAGCTGGATTTGAACTCAGGTCTTCCTGAATCCAGGGCCTGTGCTTTATTGATTGTTCTACCTAGCTGCCCCTCCCTCCTTTCTTTCTTTTTTTTCTTCCTTTTTTTTTGGTGAGGCATTTGGGGTTAAGTGACTTGCCCAGAGTCACACAGCTAGTGAGTGTTAAGTGTCTGAGGCCGGATTTGAACTCACGTCCACCTGACTCCGGGCCGGTGCTCTATCCACTGCACCACCTAGCTGCCCCCCCCTTCTTAAAGTATTTAATACATGGCTTACAGTCTTTTACCCCAAACTTGGGGTCCTTGTCTTAGGAGACTTAAGCATACATGTTGATGTTCCTTCATATACACTAACCTCCCACTTCCTCAGTCTCCTCAACTTCTAGACCTACCTTGCTATTCCACCTTGACTGTACCTAAGGATGGTCACACCCTTGGTATCCTCCCCATCACCCATACACTTTCAGTTTACATGATCAAGAACTATTAAATTCCAGTCACAATCTCTTGATTTCATTACTTCCTATCATTTACTACACCTAAAGCTGTTCTTCATCCCCTGAATGACTTTTTATCTCTCCACCCCGCAGTACTTTCCCAAGTGATCATCCCTACTCTGACTTAGTTCTCCTCTTCCCTTTTGTGTCACATGCTTTTTTAGGTATGAAGGATATAAATACAAAGAATGAAGCAATTATTACTTAAGGAGTTTATACACTACAGAGGAGACGACAAGTATAAGGAAAATATCAAGAGAATTAAGTACATAGTAGTTAAGCCCAAGAATAGTTATGTTGGAAGGATGCTCTCAGTTGGGGATCAGGTAAAAAACTTCATGAGGGAGAAAAGAGAAGCATTCTCTAAAGTGGAGGAAGGAGGGGGCAGCTAGGTGGCACAGTAGGATTCAGGAGGACCTGAGTTCAATTCCAGCTTCAGACACTTGACACTTACTAGCTCTGTGACCCTGAGCAAGTCACTTAACCCTCATTGCCCTGCAAAACAAACAAATAAAAATAAAGTGGAGGAAGGAGTGAATTCCAGGTTTGGAGGTTGGTTGATACAAAGACACAGATGTGGGAGATAGTGTCATGTGAGGAACAGAGAGAAGGCCATATCCTAAAGGGTAGATCATAGAAAGGGCAGTTATGTCCACTGATGTGGAAAGCTAGGTTGGGGCCAGGTTGTGAGGAGTTTTAAAAGGTAAGTAGAGGGCAGCTAGGTGGTGCAGTGGATAAAGCACTGGCCCTGGATTCAGGAGGACAGGAGTTCAAATCTGGCCTCAAACACTTGACACTTCCTAGCTGTGTGACCCTGGACAAGTCACTTAACCCTCATTGCCCCAGAAAAAGCAAAAAAAAGGTAAGTAGAGGATTTTGTATTTGATCCTAGAGGCAATAAGGACCCGCTGAAGTTTGATTGAAAGAATGACATGATCAGATCTGTGCTTATGGAAAATCACTTGGGCAGATTTTTGGAGGATTGATTGGAATAGGGCAAAGACGAGGCAAGAAGACCAGTTAGGAAGTTGTGGCATTTATCAAGGCTAGAGGTAATGAGAGCCAGGAGTAAAGTAGTAGTTGATACGAGAGCTATTGTTGAGGTAGACATGGCAAGATTTGCCCCCTGATAAATATACATTGGATGATAGAGAATAAAGAGTTGATAATCCTGAGAGACTGGAAGCAAGGTGGCACCTTTGAAGGTCACCTTTAAGCTTCTACTACATATGAGGAGACTTAAAACTCAACATGTCCAAAACAGAATTCATTGTTTTCCTACCCGTTATTTTCCCTTTTTCTCTGAAAGGTATCATCCTTCTTCTAGTTAGCCAGGTTTGCAATGTCAGGGTCCTCTTTGCCTTCTCTTTTTCTGCAGACTTCACCCACTGTCTTTTCTCCCTGTCCCTCAACCCCTGCTCTCCCCTTCTCCTCTTAGTGCAGTCTTCCCATTTTTGAGGAAGAACTCAGGACCTCCATCTTTTGTTCTCTGTGCTTGATCCTTCCTCCATGCCCTGAGGATATACCTCTTCCCCTCCACCTCTGCTTTTAAGCTCTTTTTCATGTCCTCTGCTTGGGAATAAGCTCCTTGAGGACCTTACAATGAGCTCCTTGAAGGCAGGGAAGGACTGTCTCCTCTTTTTGTTTGTATTTGTTTTCCTCAGGAGTTAGCACAGTACCTGCTTCATAATGAACACTTAATAATGCTTCTTGACTTGACTGGACTCATCACTGTCTCTTAAACATCTGATCAGTTACCACATCTTGTCCATTCTGCCTCCAAAACATCTCTTATCTCTGTCATCTTCTTCCTGCTCACACAGTCATCACCCTAGTTCAGTCCTTCATCACCTCAACTTTTACCTGGATGATGGCAGTTGACATCTCTTTGATCTCTTCCCCTCAGGTCTTTTCCCAGTTGATCTCTCCTTCCCATGGCTTCTAGAGAAGGAGCAGAACAAAAGGGAGAACATATTAAAGAGGAGAAATGTAATGGCAGCAACAAACCCAACAAAACAAAGGATATAGTAGTATCAGCCTTGTCTGGAGTAATTGGGTTAGCCTGCCAAAGACTTTCATTCTTTTCCTTGTTTCTTGCATTTCCGTGTTATCAGGGATGTATTTAGACTCTGAAAACATCATTGCATTTAGAATAATGGATCCCTGTGAGTAGAGCCTATTGACAACCCATTTCCAATTGGCAGCTCCAGAGAACATATTTATTACCCTATCAGTAAAGGCATCTGTTTTTTATGCTACCTAGGGTATAATTAAGTTGAAAACAGATTGATGGAACATATATTTAATGTAAGTCAGGGCGATTCAAAACCAAATTTATGAAATGCCTTACCTCTCCTTTTTAAAATGAGGTTAAACTTCTAGCTGCAGTAGAATAATTGTTGATTCTGCATTTTGTGTTCAGTTACAGAGTATGAATTCACTGTACCTAAGATCTCTGTTTGAGTCAAAGCGCTTGAATCACCAGAACATTCTGAGTGGAAACAGATAGATAGCAAAAGACCAAATAATGCAACCCATAGAAAAAACATTGAGCATGTTCTGTTTTGATACAGAATTGCTAGAGTGGCTTATTTAAAATGAGCTCCATTTTAAGTCTTAATGTTCCCAAATAGTCTACTGCGTGTTCCAAAGTTTGAAATCTGAATTACGGTGGTTTGGGAGCTTCGTAAATTTCTAGAACTGGGACAGAACCAGGTCAGTACTCTGAGGAGAAATGAGAGTTGGCTGCCATTCATCAAGACTCATGTCTAGAAGGCCACCAGCTTATAGAATCAGAAGAGCACACCTCAGACCGTCTGGCCTCCCCTCCTGTAGCTCTCCAGGGTAGGATGGTGGTGATGAATGATGGTGCATTACTTACAGGTTCACTTAGTAAACGTCTTGGAGCTACAGAAGATTTAAAATAGGAGAATATATTCCCAAACCCTGGCCTTTGTGACATGCATCTCAAATCTAAGAAGATTTTTGAAAACCTTACTCTGTCCTGACCGTAGACTCTTTTGATGGTTCAGCCTTTCCTCCTTTGGCAACTGGCACAGTCACAACAGAATCCCAGGCCAGCTAGCCATGAAACAGTTCGCTGCCTTTGCTTCTGTCAAAAGCTGAGCAGAACAGCATTTCCAAGGCTTAGAAATAGTCCCAGAGGATCCAGAATGGCCGCCCTAAATCTGAGATAGGTGTAATCTGCTACTGCTGTGAGTGTCATATTGCAGCAGAAAAGCTGTGTCAACCAAAAGGTGGTTAATAGCTCACACTTGGGTGCTTTCATGGGGAGGGCATCTGCCAGTAGGAATAAAAAACCCTATTTGTATTGATTCCTGTACGTTTACCACTGTCCCTGTCACATGTATTGATTGTATTTTAGATTTAAAATGTTCTTTGTCATCACTTAAACCTTTCTGAGCCAAATGAAAGGATTGAGACTCGGCTTTTGGCATCATCTCTTGAGTCCAGGCTTTTTCTTCATTCCAGGAGAGCAAAGAAACTGTGTTCCTCATGCTATTCACTTGCTTTTGTTTTTCCTTCCCTTTTTGCAAAGTACAAAGGCTGCATGGGAACTGTTTCTGGGCACTAAAAACTATTATCCAGTGCCATTAATGGTTCTAGCAATCTGGCTTAAAGTCATTTCATTTCCTAAAATTGTCACTGGTTGGGACTGCATGTGCTCCCAAAACCAGTCACATGTATTTGAGCCTCCTACTGCCTCCCAGAGATACCCTCTTGTCAGTCTTCTCACATAGCTCCTATTAGCACTAATGGGAGTTGAAAACCACCCTTTAGTGTATAGATAACAGGGGGGGAAAAAACTATTAAGAAAAGGCCCATAAAATGGAAGCTGCCCACTAACTCTGTCCAGGCAGGGGCTAAACTGCAAAAAAAAAAAAAAAAAGTAGTCATATGGATCAGAAAACCCTGTCCAAAATTTGTAATTTTTCTATAATTTTTTGTTCCTAGAATCCCAGAGTTTCTTAGTCTTCATTTAAGAATGACTCCCATAGAAGTTAAATTTTTTATTTCATTGTAAGAATTTGAGGAAGTATTTAAAAATTGATACCACTACCTTATAAAGCTTAGGGGTCATGTAAGTGCTCTGGGCTGAATAGAGATATTGGAGTCACATCTATATCCCTGTCATATAACTTGGTTTACTCTAGATTCATGTTTGTTTATTCACTTAGATCACGACGACTTTCCCCAAGGATCCAGTTTATACTTTTTCTATTTCACAAAGTCCATTCCCTATTGAGAACCGAGATGTCCTAGGCGAGACACAGGTAAGCTCCTCATCCCCAGAAATATATTTTAAAAGATCTGAAGATTGTCCCTGTGTCAGTGGTATTTTTCTAGAAAGTGCCAGGTACTTGATCTCTCTCTCTTATTCATGCCTAACCAGACCTTTGACTGAGATAGTTTTGATCTTAATTGCTACAGGGCCTATGACTTCGAGTGACAAATTATTAGCTAGGCCAATCTCTTCTAAATCCCCAGAAGCCTATGGGACCTTGGGGGAAGGACCCTTTTCAATTGACTTTTCACTTTTCAAAATTCAGTGGTTATGTTAGCTACATTAGCAGCAGTCCCGTTTTATTAATTGAGACAAACACCTACAGCTAAAGAAGTGTAAACTGCTGCTGTTTTTCTCCCTGGGCTGCCCCATGTCCTGAGATGCCATCTTGTGGTTGTCCTTCATATTTCCATAAGCATATTTCTCAAGAAATCTGCAAAGAATTTTTCCTCCTTAAAAATGGAGAAAAACCAAGGCTCAGAGAACTCAAGTAACTTCTTGAGTCAGCTAGTAAATGTTGAATGTAGAAGATGAACCTATCATTTCACTACACTACAAGGCCTCTTCCAATGAAATTTCTTCTTTATTGTTTTGTCAGAGCTAGGAATGACAGCAGTGACTGAAACATTCAGACACAAATCAATGTTCTTTTTTTAAAAACATAAGTTTTCACCAATGTTTTTTGTTTGGTGTTTTTCTTTAATATTTTGACTACTAGGGATGAATGCTCTAGGTCTCTGGTAACTCACATTCAAGTTAGATCAGACCCCCCAAAAAAGGGCAAATCTTGAGCTATTCTGCCAATGTATACATATTTTTTTAAATCACCTAGCAGCGGCGGACTTGTGAATAAAGATCTTACAAAACAATATGAATCAAGTAAGTTCATAATAAGGTTTCCTTATGAAAGTCATTTTTATAGTGTTCCAAAGGTGCTTCATAGACGGCCTTTTTTCTCCCAAAGACATCTCCAAGAAATTTATAGTATGGGAAAAAATTCTCACAGTTGGAGTTTCCTGCCTAAAGTCTAAATCTCCTATTACTCCCCCATGTACATGTATGCCCATGGTCCAGGATGAGGAGAAAGTTCAGATGACTGAAAAAGCCAGACATTACCTTTTCACCCCTAAGTGGAACTTGCTGTGCATCATTTTTTCCCCTAGATGTGTGACACTGAATTAAATGAGGATTTTTTTTTCCTAGCTACTTGAAGGTATCCTTTATATCTGGATATGCTTAATACTCACTTAATCTCTTAACTACTTCACTAATTAAGTGTTATCCCTAAGGTTCTCTTTCCAGAAGAATATCAGAAACTCTTTTGAAACTACTCTTTCACTTTGGATCCCATGTTTTTAATGTCAATTTTAAAAAAACACACACACCAAAAAAACCCACAACAACCTCAAACCTTGTATCAGCATTGTATTTGATCAAATAAATCTAAACGGAAAAAATATTTTCCTGAATACGGAGCTGCAGAACTGAAATGGAATAGTAAATCTCTTTTTTTCCCTCTCCCTGATCACTGCAGGATTTTCATAGTTTGGCTACATACCTGTCTCAGAATACCTCCTCCATTTTCTTAGACATCATCTCAGATTTCCATCTGCTCCTCTTTCTGGTCACCAATGAAGTCATGCCTCTTCAGGTATGTAACCCAAAGAGAAAATTCTTGGCTAAAAACCTAAGCATATGGAGTCCAAAATTGCCTTATGGGAGTGATATTTCGGCTGGGAAAGAGTTGCCGTTTAAGTCTCCTACTTTCCATAGGTATTTTCCATAGCAGAAACTAGAAGGTAGCTCTGCTTACCTTGAAAGGGAATTTGGTTCTAGACTGTTTCCCAGTCTTTCTGTGCTTTGAGAATGTAGAAAGTAGCATTTTGCAAAAAGAATATGTGCAGGGAACAGCTAGGTGGCACAGTGGATAAAGCACTGGCCCTGGATTTAGGAGGACCTGAGTTCAAATCTGGCTTCAGACACTTGACACTTACTAGCTGTGTGACCCTGGGCAAGTCACTTAACCCCCATTCCCCCACCAAAAAAAAAAAAAAGAATCTGTTTAATGATTGGGAGATCAATTTTCTGATTTTGGAATCTTCATTGGGAAGGCTTTGTGACCTTTCCATGCCTTTTGTGGTTGAGGGGAGCTTTTCTAATCAAAGGGAAAGCCAATTCTACTCTGTCCTAAGGCAGAAAACATTAGACATACCGGAAGTAAAAAATTACTGTCATATTTCAAAATTACAGCCCCATGTCTTTTCTCTGATATCTCTTTCCCCCAAAATAAGCTTTAGTGTTAATAACTTGGCATAGAGAACTTGGCTGATTACCAGTCATGGAGTTAATATCTGCACAGTGGGTATTTTCTGATTTTAAAGACGGGGGAAAAAAAGGTGTGTTTTACACAAACTGGGAGTTAAACACTGTTGGCATGTGCAGAACAGTTAGGCTGACAGTAAGCAGCTGGAGAGTGGGACTAATCAGCATTGTAGCTGGTATCCTTCAGCTTTAGCCTTTCATTTCTGAGAAAATACCAAGGAGAAAGCTAAACAGTGTGTTTGGAGTTCCCCTTGAGTTAAAGCATTGACTAACAGCTCCTGTAGTCTATAGGAGAGATTCTTCTAAAACAGTAAAGTAGGTTGCTCCTTCCTTTATGGTAGGCAGCTTCTGGTATGTGTTGCTTGGTTGGTCTTTGCAGCTCCTGTTTTGCATTGTAGCAGCCTTGTTTGTCTTCCTTTATAGACCAGTCTTGGCAGGTAAGTGGCATAGAGTGCATAAGTGCATAGAGCACTGGCCCTGGAGTCAGGAGTCAATTTAGCCTTAGACCCTTACTAGCTGTGTGATCCTGGGCAAGTCATTTAACCCCAGTTGCCCTTCCCCCTCCCCATCCCACGCCCAATAAAGATCAGTTCTTTGCTCAGCTGGGCCATATACCACTTTCAGCTTGCAGTTTTTCTCCTCAGTTATGTCCCAGTACTTACATCTCAGTTTCCAAATCTGACCAAACTAACCAACTGAATTGATGAGATAGTTGGAAGAACTTTACAAATCTCTGCACTTTTTCATCCTAATAGTAATATTAATAATAGTTTTTTATATATAACTATTATTAATATTACTCTATATATATTATTACCTAATAGTTATATTCACCCTTCCTCAACTTAACAATCTGAAAAAATTACTTTGCAAATGAATAGGATATGGTGGAACAGCCTTTGTCTGGATGTTCATTGTTAAGAGCCCCCTGAAAGCTTCACCTTTTAATTTTGTAACTTTTAAAATACTCTGGGTTAACCTTAAGAGCCTTGGGCATGAAGTGTGTTTTTAAAAGACATAATCCCCAAGAAAAGGAGGAGCTGAGTTGGGGGCGGTGAGGAAAAAGCTACAATTACATCACTCAGTCAGCTTGTATACCTATGTCTAATTCTTTGTTCGCCTGTCCTAAGAATATGAGCCCCCAGGATAAAGGACCCTCTCCTTTATCTTCTGTGATCCTGAACAGCCTGTCAGTACATGAAAGACAGACACGGCATCCCCCCATTTGGGGGTTATTTAGGAAGGATTTAGAAGCTTGATTTAGCATACGCATTTATAGCCCAAAGGATGTTTTTTTGAGCTTCATGGTGTGGCAACTATAGGATTTCTTTAATTCCCTCAGAAGTTTGTCCTTTCAACAAGAGCCATTGGAATCTACTAGCTACATTTTTGTCTACACTTCACAAAACAGGTTTAAACTTACTCATTTTGGGGTCTTTCAGGACAGCATTAGCTTATTGCTGGAGGCTGTGAGGACTAGGAATGAGGAGCTAGCACAGACTTGGAAGAAATCTGAGCAGTGGGCCACCATCGAACAGCTCTGCAGTAAGTACCTCCTTTGTTGCCACAGCCCCAGCACCTCCTGCCTTTTCATCCTCCCACCTCTGAAGTCCTTATGCTTCCTACTTAAGAGGAGAAACAGAGCCTTGCACTCTCCAGATGCTACCACTTGGTGTTTTATAAACTCACGGAGTCTATTTCTTCCTGCTAGGACTCAGACTTTGGGGGTATTTGTGATAGAGCAGGTACAGACTAAAAATGTCGCCATGACTTATTTAAACTTTTTGGAAACAGCTTACCAGACAGAAACTTGGTATTTTGATAAGCGTGCTCTTGGCTAGAAGCCACATTTGGGCATTTCTGGCAAAGGAGAATGTCTCCCAGACAGACCTTCCTCCACACCTACCCTTCTTCAAAGTGTCCTTGGCTGATGATAGAATCTATCACAGTCCATCGTTCAAATTAGGGCATAGAAATATTGTGACATCTTCAACTCCTAATGTTCTTTGCCACTGCTACCACCCCAAACAAGCACTTTATGTCAGTTTACATTGGCTACAAAAACCATCCCAATTTCAAGGAAGTTGTTCCAGTTCTCTGGGCCCTTGGTAGCTGTAGGCTTTTTCCCTGCAACTTTGAGAAATACCTGAGTATGTTATACAAAGAAACTTGAAAATGCCGTTGTGGTTTTTTCTTTCATTTAGGCTTTATCTTCAAGCCAGTTAGGTATGTGGACTGTTCACCAGAAAGTGAGGGAATTCCAATGAAAAGAGATGTATTAACCTGTTAGAGTAAAACAGTTAGAAGCTTAGGAGCCAAAGAACTCTCATATTAAATGTGAGAAGACTGGGGGGAGGGAGGAGGTACGTGGTGACCAAGGAAGGTGGGGAGGGATTTTCTGTTTACATAATAAAGCTCTTGATTATAAAATTAGTAATATAGCTGACTAAAACCCCATTTTTTTCAAATTAGACTTTGTGTTCAGATCTTCTGAAAACTGACCAAAAATGAGTTATTCCGTCAAGTACTCAGAAAAATACTTTGGCAGCTTCACTGCTGTTCTCAACAGAGCAGGTGAAATGAATGTGCTTCAGACTTGGTATTAAGACAGTCTCACAAGCTGGCACTTAGCACTTAGTGCTAATGTTGCACCACCAGCTTACTTTGCCCACAGTATTATTTTTGTGGCCTTTGCATAAGCAGGATGGAAATATCAATCGGAAGCTAGAAAAAATTTAGAATTTATTATTAAAGAAAAAAATGAATGAACTGTATAGAAGAGGAAATAGTGATCACAAAGAAGTTCATCAACAATAGGTGCCATGGGGGCAGCTAGATGGCGCAGTGGATAGAGCACCAGCCCTAGATTCAGGAGGACCTGAGTTCAAACCTGGCCTCAGACACTTAACACTTACTAGCTGTGTGACCCTGGGCAAGTCACTTAACCCCAATTGCCTCACCAAAAACAAAAAAAAAGAATAGGTGCCATGGGGCAGCTAGGTGGTGAGGGGGATAAAGCGCCAATCCTGGATTCAGGAGGACCTGAGTTCAAATCCAATCTCAGACACTTGACACTAGCTGTGTGACTTTGGACAGGTCACTTAACCCTCATTGCCAAAAAAATATATAGGTGCCAGACTGATTGTATTTCCCTTTTTGATAAGGTTTAGTAGACTAATAGATCAAAGAAATGCTATAGATTCTCTAGATTTTAGCAAAGCATTTGACAAAGTCTTACATTCTCTATTTGTGGAAAAGACACAGGCTAGGCAGTAGTGCAGTTAGGTGCATTCTCAACTGGCTGGACTTAAAACAGTAGTCATTCATGATTTGATGCCAATTTCTCTTGTGGAGTTCCTTCAAGTTTAAGATGAGGGAAGAGTTGTCTAGATAGCAGCTCACCTGAAAAAGATCTTTAGGCTTTAGTGGAGTGTGTGCTCTTGTGAGTTAGCAGTACAATATGGGAGTCAAGAAAGCTAAAGGCATCTTAGGTTGTATCAAAAAATGCAAACTGGGGCGGCTAAGTGGCACAGTGGATAAAGCACCGGCCCTGAAGTCAGGAGGACCTGAGTTCAAATCCGGCCTCAGACACTTGACACTTACTAGCTGTGTGACCCTAGGCAAGTCACTTAATCTCCATTGCCCCGCCAAAAAAAAAGCAAACTCTGCATCCAGTGTCCATACAGGGATAATGGTGGTCTCACTACCCTCTGCCCTTGTTAGAGCCCACATGGAAGATAGCATTTAGTTCGGATTGTCATAGTTTAAGAGCATTCCTAAGCTGCTAAGTGTCAAGAGAAGGATTTCTGGGATCACAGATCTAGATTTGAAGGGGACCCACCTGAGGGGCCAACTAATCCAGCCTCATCATTTTACAAATGAGAAAATGGGCCTAGGGAGCTTTAGCCCATGGCCAAACATAGACAATATCAGACAGATGGAATTTGAACCCCTAGTCCTTTGATTCCAGAAGTCCTCTGAAGAAGGAATCCAAACTCTTTGCATATGAAGGTCAGTCAGAGGAACTGATGATGGGTAGAGAAAATGAAGGGAAGGGCAGGTTAGCTGTGAACATTTGAAAAAATGTTCAAGGAGCTGGCACAGAGAAGTTTGTTCTGTTTGGCCTCAGATGATAGGATCAGAAGTAGTCGGTAGCAATGTTGAAGAGCAAAAAGTCAGGTCCTTTGTAGGAGTTCCAGCTTTGGGTTGGATTGGATGACTCCTGAGGTTCAGTGATCCTGGGAATTGCCACTCATTAGAACCCACTGCAGCATCCTCTGGCCTTGGCAAAAGTGTGAACAGAAAAATTTAGAAGGTCAGGAAAAGTTGATTTGTGTGCAGAAAATTTTAGTCTGATTCAAGAGAGGGAAAAGAATGAAAACATGCAGTAAGTTCTGTACTTAACTAGAAGTTTGGATAGCTATCAAGAAGGAAAAACAAATATCAATGTATCAGTCTGAGCAATTCCTGAGAGCTTAAAGTTCTTATCCCTACTTCCTTGCTCTTAGAGATGTGGGACTCTACCGAAGGAAAGGAAAGATTTTATTTGGCCGATAGATCTGTTTTCCCTTTCCAACTGTGTCTCTGACTCCATCGGACAACTAGATTTTAAAATTTTCATATTATTTAATATAACCTCATTTTTTTTTAGTTTTGTTTTTGAAGTATAGCTGGATACTTTAAAAATTATTAATATCTTTTGTGTTTACATAACCTTCATTTCCAAATATAGCCCTCTCTCTCCTCTGCTACCCAGAGAGGAGCCATCTCTTGTAACAAAATATGAGGAAAAAAGGGGAGAAAAGCAATCAGCACATGTAATCAATATTAATTGAGGCTGACAGTATATGTGATATCTCAGACCATAGCTCCGCCCTTTTCTGTTCTTTCCTTTCCACCTTGAAAAGAAAGAAGGGACATGTATTTTCTTATTTCTTTAAGGTCAAACTTGGCCAATATATAATTACACAGCTATTTGAGTTTTATTTTGGTTTTGTTCTTTTCGTCTTATAATATCCCTTTTGTTAAGAAGTAATCTCGGGGGCAGCTAGGTGGCACACTGGATAAAGCACCGGCCCTGGATTCAGGGAGGACCTGAGTTCAAAGCCAGCTTCAGACACTTGACACTTACTAGCTGTGTGACCCTGGGAAAGTCACTTAATCCTCATTGCCCTGCCAAAAAAAAAGTAATCTCAAGGTGTTCTCTTTGAAATCCCCAGTTTTGTTTAGGAGGTGCCATCCTTATATCTATATATGATGCTCAGAATTGTGAAAGGAATAGAGGGGTGATACTGCATAGAGATTCTGATCTTTAAGGGATTACCCAATAGTTGGGCTAATTTTTGGGGGGGGGCTAATTTTTATATGCACGCTTGTATGTGTGTGTGTGTGTGTGTGTGTGTGTGTGTGTGTGTGTGTGTGTATATATACACATTATCAGAGCATCATCACATATATTATTTCATTTGCATTCTCATTACATCCCTATAAGGTAGGCCGGGCAGCTGTCATCTTCCCCATTTATTTTATTTTATTTATTCATTCATTCATTCATTCATTCATTCATTCATTCATTTATTTATTTATTTATTTGTTGTGGGGCAATGGGGGTTAAGTGACTTGCCCAGGGTCACACAGCTAGTAAGTGCTGCCCCCCATTTATTTTTTTTTAACAGCTGTGAGGAAACTGACTCAAAGAGGTTGATTGCCCAAGCTTACAGATAGTAATAGAACTAAGACTAGAACCCAATTCTTATAGCACATAGTTGGCATCATACTTCCCTCCTTTTCACATCTAGGATCACCAATTGTTCAGTCATCAAACATTTATTAACTATTTCTATGTGCTAACCATTGTGTGGAGACAAAAAACTAAGGCATGATCCCTATGTTCTTTTTTTTATCATAAAAGTATTTTATTCTTTTCCAGTTATATGTAAAGATAGTTTTCAACATTTATTTTTATAAGATTTCCAGTTCCAAATTTTTCTCCCTCCCTTCCCTCCTCCCCTTCCCAAGACAGAAAGCAATCTGATAAAGGTTATATATGTACAATCACATTAGTTATGTCGTGAAAGAAGATCCCTATGGTTGAGGAGGTTTATGGTAAAAACAGGAGCTAAGGCAGGTTCTCTAAGTCCACCTGGACTTTTCCCTGGGGAAAAGAGAAAGTGCTCTTGGTCAGCACGTTTGACTGACACAGGTTTCCTAAATACATATCTCTTTAAACAGCACCCATCCAAATCATTCACAGGGATAAAGTGTCCCTCTTCTATCTCTCATGTTAATGAAGTAGAAACCTTTTAGGAAACCAGAATTTCAAACACAGGACTAGTCACCTCTTTGGAATTACTTAATTTCTTCCTCTGGGAAGCTCAGAATATTCCCCAGGGCTAAAGTGAAGAGAATGCTGGTCTTGTCGGGGTACCACCTACAGAACCCCAGGCAAATCATTTACATGGTTGCTGCTTCAGTTTACTGAAATGGAGATGGTAACTGTACCTATTTCTTAGGTGCTATAGAAATGTTATTTATTATTACCATTCTTCCAAACATCCTGGCAAGAGGATTTGTCAGAAATTCTCGTTTCCATTTTTATGAAATCAGAAAGAGTATTTTTATGCCTGGTTGTCTGGGAGGTTTTGGTGCAGAACCAGGAATCACTTCCAGTGCTCCTGACTAATGGGGCTAGCTTCATATTTGTGACACTAATATGCGTGGGAAATTTCCCTGAGGTTTCTTGAGTGAAGGAGGGGGAAGGGTACTGTTTCTCACTAGCCTTATAAGAACAAAACTTCCTGAGCCTCTTTCAGGTGCTTAATATTTTCAGTTAAAAAGCACTGGATCCATGTCAAGTCATAACTGTATCATATGAATGGCTGGGAGGGTGGGGGGGAATAGCACCAGACAGATCTTTCTTACAAGAAGTAATTATCATTTGAGATAATTTCTCAGTGAAGGTTTAGGATCAACAGTGAGTGGCTTGCATTCCTCAAGGTAATGCCTGCTCTCCAACCCAGCTGTTAACACTCTGTCATCACCAGCAAGTCTCTTAGGCCAGGCTTCCTCAGAATTGGTTGTCACCGGTATGTGAAGAGCAGAAAGGTCACTGAAGCTGGGCCAGCGAGTTGCTACTGTATCAGTCGTTCTTTTTCTGCGCGTGCTGTGTGTCTGTTCTGGCTGCTCCACTCGTGCTCCCTCAGTTCTGCGGATCTCCTGATTGTTGTTTGATGATTTGACTATATACCTTGCTCTGCTACCACAATTTTGGTAGATTTCTTGGTTTCTTTTGTGTGAATTTTACTCTCAGCCATTGTAGGCCATCAACATTTACATATTCTTTGAGTTCTTTTTGTTTTAGTAAGCTTGGCTTGAAGGCTTCAGAAGGCCTGGTGGTACATAGTGCTTCTCATTCATCAGCTGAAGGTGGAATTGGTCTGAGGGCACCACTGGGGAGGCCCACAAAGTACAAGGCTTGAGGCATTGGATGAGTCCAATGCCAAGTAAGCAGTAGAAATCAAATAGTACAGAAATGCCAGCAGTCTGTGCTAGTTTGATATGTCTAAAGTCCTAGCAGGTAGCAACTTGGAGATCCATAAGCAGTAGAACAGAACAAGGGGGATGGTCAAATGGTCAGCAAGTAGCAACCAGGAGATCCTTTAGAAGTAAGTGAATAAGGGGCAGCTAGGTGGTAAGGCATCATCTCTGAATTCAGGAAGACATTAGTTCAAATCCAGTCTCAGACAGTTGACACTCACAAGCTGTGTGACCCCAGGCAAGTCACTTACTTAACCCTCATTGCCCCACAAAAAAAAAAAAAAAGTGAATAAAAGAAAAGATATGCAGCCTTATCAGCAAAATAATTTTTGACAATGAGCCTAGCTTCAGCTACCTTTTGTGTTCCTCCTCCAGTGATAATCCTGAGGGATGCTTATAGTGGTGACTCAAGACAGCTGTCTGGCTAATGTAGGGGTTGGAAACAAGAAAGAACATTTCTTTGGCTATAGGGTAGAATTGGGGGAAAAAAGACTGTTCAAACAACTGTAATAGCAGACAGGGAACAGTATGACCATACCTTATCTCCCAGATTCATAGCAAGCATCATCAAAAACATCAGTGTGATTGTGGAAAATGGTAAGAATTCAGATGGACCAGTATGTCTGTGGTAAAAAAAATATGAAAGTTTTTTTTAACAGTCGGTTAGGATAACTGAAAGACGCCAGTTTTTGAAGGACCACCCTTTTGGGGAGGAGACCAACGGCATGAGCTACGCACGCCAGTCCGCCTGCTGCGCACGTCAGACTGCCTGCTACGCACTCGACTTCCGGGGTGCGAGCTTAAAAGGCAAGGAGAGAACGGAAGTGGGGCTTTTTTCCTGCTCTGCTGGTCTCCTGACTGCGCTGCACAGGCTGATGCTGATGAGTTTCGACTGGGCCCGGCTCGCAGTTAGCAGCAGCACATGGTCTCTCTCTCCCCAAAGGTGGCCTTCGGTTTTGGTGAGTTTTATACGGAATATAGACTAAGCTTAGACTTAAGACGATTTGTATTGTGTTTCTACTTTCCTATCCTTCTAATCAACATCACCTTGTGACTATCATACAATAAAAGCTCTAACTGAAAAACCAGAAGCTTCTTCCATTTACTAGTCTGGGAGATAAATTAAGGGAAAGGTTAAAGAGGGGAGATTTATGATCTAATATCCAATTTTAAATCTCACATGCCCTTCCTGTTTCCTTCTCTGCTCACAAGTGACATGGCCTCTCTGGTTCTCTTCCACTCCCCACAGGTACAGTTGGTGTCCAGCTTCCAGGAATGCATGAGTATGGTGCCATTGGAGGTTCAACACATGCCACCTCCTCTGCCATGTGGGCTTGTCAACACTGCACCTTCATGAACCAGCCGGGCACGGACCACTGCGAGATGTGTAGCCTCCCCAGGACCTAACACTCCCTACCATCCTCCTGGGCAAACCTGGGGACCAGACTCACAGCCCTCTTAGAAGCCAGGATCGTTTCTTATGATTCTTCCCCTGTAATGATGCCCCAGTGGTGGGCAGACCTGAAGGAGGGGAAAAGGCTACCTTTGGGTCTCTGTGACCCACAGAAGCATCTTGGCACTGTTCTTTCCGGAGGGTACCTACTAGATAGAGGGATCCAAGGCTGGGCTTTCTGCCAGGCTGAATTTAATCTCAAAACTGGAAATCCCAAAACTGTATCCCCAATGCAAGAAAGTCAGACATTTAACCTCAGTTTACAGTTTTGCAATTTGTATTTCATAAGAATTGCGCCCTTCTGTGTCACCTGGAACTTGCTTTTCCTGCAGCCTTCCCTTTCCTTTTGCAGTTTCCTCCCTTTTTTATTCTCTTGCGCTGTGTCCTCCACTCCTTTACCTCTAATCCCTTTTTAAACTCTTGTTGGCCCTCTGCCCTGTCCTCTGTTCTCTTCTCCATTACCAGGTGTTGGACGCCTGCTGGCGGTGGTCAGTTAGGCCAGTCATCTGGTGTGAATGAGAACCAGCACAGTCAGATGAGCCTGTCTTGGGGCAGGAGGCTACTTCCCTTGTTGATTTGCATGGGTTTTTTTTTTTCTTTCCTTTTCACCTCTTCCTTCCTCTCACCAAACTAGGAGGTGAGATTTAAAGATCTGCATTGGTTATAATCATAGCAATTTGTAATTCCTGCCTACAGGCCTTTTTGGTTTGTTTTCATTTTTAAAGAGAAAAATACTGCACAAAAGGGAAGTGTGAGAGGCTACTTTTCCACTTCCCTTTCCCCCTCCCTTCTCAAGCTTTCACCTTAATAAATCCCTTTTGGGGTGTGTGTTTGTGGATGGGCTTGTAGGGGTGTATGTAGGTGTGTGGATCCACAGTTAGTTATCCTTTGAAGTAAACCTCAGTGCCTGAGTCTTTCCACTGAACTACGCAGTAAGGACAGTTTTAAAAAATGAATGTCTAGATTGGGAAAACTGAAGAGTGAGCTGCACCCAGGCAAGTGGAACACTGAAGCTGAGCACTGGAGTTGGTGTTGGTTTGGTTTGGTTTTGCTTTTTGAATTTTTAATTAGGGCCGATAGTCTCCTGGGTCTACCAGAGGTGAGCTCAGCTCACCCACAATATTCAGTATTGTGTTCCCACCCACACACTCTCCTCTTCCTACTTCCTTAGTCTTTGGCCTTCTGATTCACTGGCATGTCAGCTATAGTAATCCCAGGAGGGAATTTAAGGTTCTGCTAAGTGTGAGGTCTGCACAAGGCCCCCTGAGAAGGCAGCTGAGGAAGTGAATAATGACAGCTACAGGGGAAGAACAGAGATCCTAATGGGATCACTGGCATCTATTTACTGGCCAAGTTTCTGACTGCAGGTGGGTAGGTACATCCTATACCAGCACCTCTAGGGAAGTTCTTTACAATCTTTCCCCATATTGATCCAATTGGCATGACATGGGCACCTTGTTACCATTCTGTCTTGATGCCAGCTACAAACTATGCTCAACCTTTTAGCATAGAGGAAAATGGGCATGGCTACAGGATGCTTTTGCCACTTCTACACATCATGATATTTCTTGCATATGCAGAACCCTCTTTTCCTCTTGGGTTCTAAAGAGAATATTTGCATCTGCTAGTTTGCATGTTGACTCTGATGTGTCAGAAAGCTCAGTATAAGCTTTGGCTGATATCTTTGGGCAGAACTGGCTAGTGGCATTAGCTGCTTTCCTGGCTGAGGGTTTGGTTTGGATGATTATCTTTAACCTGGGCAGTAACTTCTGTGGGGGCATATAGAGGATCCAGAATGAAGCATGAAATCCTACACAAGGAAGCACCTCTCCAGGTAATTGAAAATGATATTGAAAATGGTATTGGGACTGAATACTGACTATCCTTATCAGTTCAGACCTGATCCTTAGAATCTTCTGGAAGGTTAATGCATCTAGTTAGTGATCACACACGGAAATAATTCTCATTATTCATTTTCAACCAAGTGGAAAGAACCTTGCTCCTGAGACTTCCTGTCACAAATGTGGGATTAGATCACAGAAAAGATGCAGGCTCCTCCTCTGCCTGCTCTAGTCTCCTTTATTTGCTGCATTTGTTTAACTTTACTTTCAACCATGCTTTTTTTTTCCCCTCTGAGAAATTCTGGCATTCACACAACTCTGTCTTCTTGATTTTATTTTTCTTTTGGTTTAACTACCTTGGTTCAGTAATGGACTTTGTGCCATTAGCCAAAGATAGCTATCAAAGGCTATATGAAGCTGTTAATATAGCAGCAGGGTGGGCACAAGGGCCCAGGCCCTGACCAAATTGCTGGCTGCTTCCCTCAGAGTGGATGACTGATTTCCAGCCCCACTGATGAGTCTGATGACACAATTTGCCTTCCTAAATGCAGAAAGCCTGAATTGAGCTTGCCTCTCCTACCAATAGTATAGGCCACTTTCCCTTTGTCGTCCCAGCCAGAAGTATACCTCCCTCTGCACTGTATACAGCAGAACCAGTAATGGTCCACAAGTCAGGAAAGTGGTGACTCATAGGTGCTCAGGGTGGAACATCGTGTGCAGGCAATTCCAGTGACCCTTTTTGGCAAGGAAGATGTTGACCTTTTCCTAGCCCATCTCCACCCTTTACAGTTTGCATACCTAAAAACTAGCTTTCTGGGGGTGTTGGTGCTCCAGCTTTGCCTGTTTGCAGATGTGCATTTGTTGGATTTGGATTGGAGTTATCTTCATTACAGCCCTTTAAGTGAAATCTAATAAAAGTACCTGAAATGACTGACTGGATCCCCCTCTTTGTTGCCCTCCATTTAGTGTTTTGTTTTACTTTTTTTCAACAAACCAGTATTTTCTTTCCCACCATCTTCCCTGCCTTCCCCCACACTGTAAAAAGAAAAACAGAGCTCTCATAACAAATACACATAGTCTAGTGAAACAAATTCACATGTTGCCTGTGTCCAGAAGTGTGCATCTTCAATCCATTACCTCATCATGATTCTTAGTTGATTCTCTGGAATTGCCTCTCATTGGTCAGAATTCTCAGGTCTTTCAAAGTTGCTTGTCTTTATAAGGATGTTACCGTATAAATTGTTTTTTTGGTTCTACCCACCTCACTGCATCATTTCAAACTCGTTTTTTTAAATTTTTTATTTTTCTGAAACTGCCCCTTTTGTCCTTCATCTCTTATGGTATAATTCCATCATATTCATATATCATGATTTGTTCAACTATTCCCCAGTTGACAGGTGCCACTTAACTACTTCCAGTTCTTACCACTTCTAAAAAAAAAAACCCAACCCTCCTATAAATAATTTTATACATATTTATTTATACATATTTGTCCCTTTTCAATCTCTAAAGGATATAGGGCTCCAGGGGCCAGAGGGTCTGCAAGTTAGTGATGTGGGGGAGTAGTATCTTTTGACCGTTAATCATTTGGGGAATCCACTTCTATTTACTGTTGAACAGTGGAACCTGGGTTCTTTCCCAACCAGATTATCTTCCCTGGCATTAAAAAAGTCACAAGATTGTGGCCTTTGCTTCCCAGTTTTCGTTGATTTATTTCCTGATGTTTCAGTGATACATTTATGATCCATTTGTTGCTACAAGTTCTGTAGCTTTTTATTAGAGGAGTCCCCATTGAGCTTTCTTCCTCTTGTCCCTTTAATTCTCCTAACTCTATCTCAGGATTTCTTTTCCATGATCCTTGGATGGAGAATTAGTTGAAAATGCCTGCAGAACCTCTTTTTGCATGTAATCTTGAGCAGTAAGCAGAGTGAAGAAATAGTGTGTTTGACTGCTGGTTTAATTTTTGGTCAGGCTGGTGGAAGGCTGTTAAAATACGAAAAGCTAGATTTATGTTTAATGTGCAACTTCTGCTTCAACCACATGCCACTTCCTACCTTCCCCTGGGCTCGACTGCCCAGGTTGACTACTTCTGTAGACAACATGATATTCAAAAGGAATAACGAAGCAGCAGATTGGTTACATCTCTCTCCACACTGACTACTCTTCCTAGTCCTAGGAGGACTGCCAGGGATGCAGGTACAAAGCCAGAGAAAAATGCTCCAAAGGAATGAGTCCATTGAGACATTTCATTGTCTTGGCATTGTTGAGGCACAGAAGTCGACACGATCCTCTTGCTGTCTAAATTATCGCATGGAATATTTCTTTTTAGAAACATCTCCTTAATTCTTCAAATTCCAAGCCCCTGAAAACTCAGTATACACTCAAGCTTGCATTTTGCATAACTGTTCCTACCCCCATAAGGTCTTTGTTTTCCTACTTATGCTGTATTAGAAGTTAACTTCTAAAAGTCAACACTGATTCCCTACTACATGGAAAGCACTTGGACACAAAGTTGAAAAATGGTCCCTGTCCCCCAAGAACTTATGGTCTACTCAACTTAAAACTCATACCCAGGTAAGTAAGTATGAGGGGGAGTGGATGGGGAAGGAACTAATGAGTGCAGAAATTAACCAAGGCCTCCTGTAGAAGGTAGCATTTAAACTGAGCCTTGAAGGGAGATGCCAGAGGTTCCAAGAGATAGTGGTGAAGAGGGAGACCATCACAGACAGAGAACAGTCTGTGATGGAGAAGAATAAGGAAGTCAGTTTGGCTAGATCTTAGAATGCATGAGCAGAAAAATAGATGAACCAAGTTGTGAAGGACTTTGCCAGACAGGGTAATTTTTATTATATGCTAGATGTAATAGGGAGCTACTGAAGCTTCTTGAGTAGGGAAGTGACATGGTTGGATTGGAGAGAGGATGAATCTTCAGGCAGGGGGACCAGTCAGGAGGTTATTGCAACAATTCAGGTGTGTGAGGGTTTGAACCTGGGTAATAGTGTGAATGGAGCAAAGGAGATAAATGTAAGAGATGTGGAGGTAGAATCCATAAAACGTGAAAACTGGTTAAATGGTTGGTGGGGAAAGTGATCATGGAGTATGACAGGTTTTTTTTGTTGTAGTTTTTTGTGGGGCAATTGGGGTTAAGTGACTTGCCCAGGGTCACACAGCTAGTAAGTGTCAAGTTTCTGAGGCCATATTTGAACTTAGGTCCTCCTGAATCCAGGGCTGGTACTTTATCCACTGTGCCACCTAGCTGTCCCAGTATGACAGGTTTTAAACCTAGGTGAATGGAAAAATGGTCAATCAACATTTATTAAGTACCTACTATGCCCCAGTGTTTAGCATTGATTGTGTCCTTGACAGAAATAGGAAAATTAGGTGGAGGATAAATTGTTTTGGAAATACTGAGTTTGAGATGCCCAGGAAATATCCAAGTGATGTCCAGCCAGCAGCTGGAAGTGCAGGACATAGAGCTCAGAAGAGGTGAAGGCTAGATACGTAGATTTGGGAATCATCAGCACAGATAATGATAGTTTTACCCAGTCAATCAATAAACATTAAAAGCCTGCTATAGGGGGCAGCTAGATGGCGCAGTAGATAGAGCACCGGCCCTGGAGTCAGGAGTACTTGAGTTCAAATCCGGCCTCAGACACTTAACACTTACTAGCTGTGTGACCCTGGGCAAGTCACTTAACCCCAATTGCCTCACTAAAAAAAGTAAAATAAAAAATAAAAGCCTGCTATGTTCTAGGCACTGTGCTGAGTGCTGGGGATATAATGAAAGGGAAAAATCCCTGCTTTCAAGGAGCTCACGAATGGGAAGACAACATGCAAACAACTATGTACAAACGATATATATGAGATAAATTGGAGATAATCAACAGAGGGAAGACATTAGCATTAAGGACAATCAGGAAAGGCTTCTTGTAGAAGATGGGGTTTTAAGTAGGATTTCAAGGAAGCCAAGAGACAGAAATGAGAAGGGAGGAAATTCCAGGCATGGGGGATATCCAATAAAAATGCCTGGAGTTGGGAGATGGTGTTTTATGCAATGGACCCAGTTTGCCTAGAAAATGAAGAGGGCATAGGGCAGAGCCTTGGATACATCCACACATGTAAGATAAGCCAAAGATGATGATGATCCTGGAGAGGAGACTGGGGACTAGACAGGAAGAAAACCCAGATTATACTATGAAGACTCGGGGAAGGAGATTGGTCAAGAGAGTCAAATGCTGCAGAGGTGAAGGATGAGAATGACAAAAAAAAAAGGCTATTTTTAGAAATAAAGGGATCATTGGTGACCTTGGGGAAAAGAATTTAAGCCAAATGATGGGATTCAGTGGTAGTGACAAAACCAGATGGCAAAGGATACAAGTGAGTGGAAGGTGAAAAAGTAGAAGTGATGAGCAGATACTTTTTCTAGGAGTTTGAAGTAAAAATGAGGACAATAGCTTAAGAAGAAAGGGGTTTTTTTGGTTTTGTGTTTAAAGGATGAGTCTTCTGATAATGTTTGTAGGTATCAGGAAAGGAGCCAGAACTAGGAGAGTTTGGAGATTAGGGAGGAAGAGAAGTTCAAAGGGAGAACATTAGGGAATGGTATCAAAGACACAAATTGGCACTGATGACCTCTGGAACTCCAACAAAGGAGAAAAGGGATGGTGGTTAAGGTTGAAGTGTAGGTGAGATAGCTTGTGATAGAGGGGCCTGATTTATTTATTTATTTGTGAATGGGGAAACAAGGTCCTCTAGTGAGGGGAAGGTGGAGTGTGGTGTAAATGGCTTGAAATTTGAAAAGTTAGTGCAGCTAGGTAGCACAATTGATAAGAATACTAGACCCGGAATCAGGAAAACTCTGAGTTCAAATCTGGCCTCAGGCACTTCCTAGCTGTGTGATGCTAGGCAAGTCACTTAACTCTGTTTGCCTCAGTTTCCTCATTGGTCAGATGAGCTGGAGAAGGAAATGGCAAACCACTCCAGTATCTTTGCCAAGAAATCCCCAAATGGGGTCACAGAAAGTCGAACGCAACTGAAAAATGACTGAATAACAACTTTTGAGGAGATAGACAAATCAGGAAAAAGTAAAAAAGATTGGGATGCAATAATGAAAATACAGGTTGAGGTTAGGTGGCATAAATTTGCAGTGGACCCAGCCAATGCTACTGTGTGACTTCTAGGAGCACACAGCAGCATGAGTAGGTGCTGAGAAGGCAGAACAATAGAACAGAAAAAAGTGATTCATGGGTTGAGAACAGTATACAGTTAAACCATTGAACTAGAGGGTCAAGACTTTGAAGGGAAGAAAATGAGACTAGAACAAGGGTGACTACCTGGGAAAGCAGGGATGGGTAGAATCACTGGAAGTTACATTCAAACTAGAGGCAATGTAACACGTATATAACTACGATACAAGTCTAACAAAAAATATCACAGGCAGCTCTGTAGATCAATAACTTGGTAGGATTACGTTCAGTTTGGGGACAACCTGATTGCCCAGGAGATGATTTTTCTTTTCTTTTTCTTTTTCTTTTTTTGGTGAGGCAATTGGGGTTAAGTGACTTGCCCAGGGTCACACAGTTAGTGTCAGGTGTCTGAGGTCAGATTTGAACTCAGGTCCTCCTGAATCCAGGGGCGGTGCTCTATCCACTGCACCACCTAGCTGCCCCCAGGAGATCATTCTATCCTTAGCCTTTGGCTCTTTACATTCTGACCTAGGTGTCCAGGGGATGGAAGCTTTGCTTAAGTCCTTGATTCAGGCTCATGTATAAGGTCTCAAAAGTAGAGAGAGTAGAACAGCACTTGATGTACACTCTAGATCAGGTATGGGACAGGTATTTGTTCCCCACATAAAAGAGATGCTTAACACAAAAGTTGTCAAGTTCAAATTAAGAAAAAATGATGTACAGTAACATGACTACTGTTATACTCAGTACATAACTGATAGAAATTTAAATAAGCAATAACTGCTGTTATACTCTACCCAGACGTTGAGACTTTTCAGGACATTTTATATTTTACTTCAGCTCCACACTGTCTCCCTCAAAATCAATGTCTTTTGACAAGAAGATCAGAGTTAAGGCTCATTCTCCAGCCAGTGGTCACCTCCAAGAGTGGTAGAGTAGTTGACAGGAACTCCCTTCAAAGACTGAGAATCCAGGATTTCCAAAACTCTCTTACAAGGTGGCCTCCAAGTCTGAATATGTCTGTCTTGGGATCAATACTCATTTACCCAAGGACAGGAAAGAACAAACACCAAAGAAGTAAGCCAAAACCCAGGACTTAGGCAAGACATGGACTTAAGCTCCCGCTCACTCATGGCCATATAGCAGCTAGGTTGCAATGAATTGCCCTACTTCCCACCCCTCTCAGGAATCAACACAAAATAGTTCTGATATGTGATCAGGAAAAAGGAGAGGAAATAAGAGCTAGGGGCCAGCAAAACTGTGTTGTAATTGTTAGGATCTCAACTCTTCCTGCTCAGTAGCCAATAAAGGAGTTATTTCTTCACCTAAAAGTACCAAGTCCCCTCAGCATTAAATCTCAATCTCTCTGTCTCACACACATACAGTCAGCAAAAAGAAACAAGTTCTGAACTTGCTCTGTACAACCGTGGTTTTACAAGGTACAAAGTAAACATATCCCAGCACCTAGCACTGAGCCTGGCACATAGATTCTTCTTTTTTTGTGTGTGTGGGGCGATGAGGGTTAAGTGACTTGCCCAGGGTCACACAGCTAGTATGTGTCAAGTGTCTGAGGCCGAATTTGAACTCAGGTCCTCCTGAATTCAAGGCCAGTGCTTTATCCACTGCGCCACCTAGCTGCCCCAGGCACATAGATTCTTTTTTTTTTTTTTTTTAGTGAGGCAATTGGGGTTAAGTGACTTGCTCAGGGTCACACAGATGGTAAGTGTTAAGTGTCTGAGTCCGGATTTGAACTCAGGTCCTCCTGACTCCAGGGCCGGCGCTCTATCCACTGCACCACCTAGTTGCCCCAGGCACATAGATTCTTAATAAAAACTTGATTGGTTGGTTGGTTGAAGGGGGCAAAGAAGAGAGCCACAGGAAGGGTTCTGGGGGAAATTCGAAGAGGAAAAGAGCTGGAAGGTTCAGAGAAGACTTGATAGACTTGATGGCCCTTGACCTTGAAAGAAGGGGAGAACCAAGCAGAGAGGAGAAGGGAGTGTATTCTAGCCAGAGGAAATGGACTGTGAGAATGTCTGGTGGTACCAGAGGGGCAGGCCAACCACAAGATACGTTGGAACCAAATTACGAAGGGAATTAAATGCCGAGATAAGGACTTCGTGTTTTCCTCAGAGGTGAATAAGGCCATCTGTGGTTAGGAGATAACTAAGGACCTTCTCTGGCTATAGTACATGTATATTGGGTCTTTCCAATGGGAAATGGGTTTGGTTTAGTCATGCAGACAAAGCTGAAATGGGAGTCAGGGCTCCTGAATTCTTATTCCAGTTATGCCATTGATTGACTATGTGTTCTTGTGCCATTCGAACCTCCTGATCTGAGGCCTCTCCACTGGGATACAGGGTAGTATTCTGATGACTCCACTTATTCATCCAGTTTTGGAAAGAATTGAGCCGCGCTGAGGGTTGTGTTAGAGAAACCTTTTGGTGGTGATAGCCCCTTCCATGTGACAGCTCAAGATGGAGAAGAGAAGCATTTCTCCAGGTGACAACAATTCACCAGAGAAGTAGAATTCAAGAATTCCAAATCTAAAATTCTGCACCCATCCTGCTCTCCTTGCAGAAGGGGTTATCAGCTATTCGATGATGTCATTTGCTGCCTCAGCATGCATCTTTCCCATGCTCCCTTCAGCAGCTTTCTCATCTCCTGATATAATTGCTAAATTCCATCATGTAATTTTTCTGTCCTTAGGGAGACGACACCACCTCCAGATTTAGCACAGTTACACTCTGCATTTCAGTTACATATTCCACTGTCTTTACTATTCCCTCCCTAGAGTAGAAAGTGTTTCAATCTTTGTGTTTGCATCCCCAGCATCTAGTACAGTGCCTGACACACAGACGCTTAATAAAATGTTCTTTGATAGATTGATTAGCAAGGTCTTGTAGTACACCTGTTCCCTAGTGTAGGCATTCCTATGCCCTTTGCCATTCTACCTGTTAGCTACCTTTCAGCCAATTACCAACCTGAGTTAAGACAAGACTCTACAAGCAATTCAAGGACTGGTCTTCAGACATTTCCAATTGCTCCTTTCTCCAGAATAATCCTAGCTCAAATTCCTTACCAGGGAGTGTATAATCATAAGCCCTCATGTCATGAAGCTGTGTAATCCCATGTGGAGGGAAATGGAGAACACGTAGAAGAGGGAAGGGAAGGGAAAACACATTGATTAAGCAACTAATATGTGTCAGGCAGAGATCATTACAGTAACCTTGTGAGGTAGGTGATGATATTATTGACCCCATTTTACAGTTGAGGACACTGAGGCAGTCACAAAGCTAGTAACTGTCTGAAGCCAGATTTGAACTCAGTTGGCCCTATGCCACTTAGTTGCCTAGCAAAGATAAAATGGTACATACTGGGGTTCTCTTTGATAAAAGATTACTGATAAGAAAGTAGGGTAGGCAAAGATACCAGCTTAAACTCACTTGGCTCCTCCACAGTCCATTTTCTGATCAACCATTTGGTCGTTTTCTCTTTGCATTGAGGGGAATAAGGAAGGACTGCATATTAGCATATAGGAGTGGGTTTGTTTGTTTGTTTGGGTTTTAACATAAGGGAAGATTAGAAAGTTGAAATTATCTTCCTTAACTGTCATTTCCCCACAAAAAAGAAAAAGAAATTATCTTCCTCTAATGATCAATTACAGATACTCTTTGTAATGCTTACAGGATCATGAGATCATCAAATTTGGAGCTAGACAGTACATTAGGGGTCATCTAGTCCACCCACTTCATGTTACCAAGAAACTCAATGTCATTCAGATAGCCAATAAGCATTTATTAAGTACCTACTATGTGCCAAGCACTGTGGTAAGTGCAGGGGGATACAAAAAGAGGTAAAAAATGATCTCTGTCCAGAATCTAACCCAGAATCTAATGGGGGAGATAACAAGAACATATATATACAAGTAAGCTACATGCAGGATGAATATGAAATAAGAGAAGAAAGGCACTAGAATTAAGAGGGGTTGGGAAAGGCTTTTTATAGAAGATGGGATATTTGCTGTAACTTCAAACCAGAAAGCCAATAGACAGAAATGAAGAGAGAGCATTCCAAGCATGGAGTACAGCCAGGGAAAATGCCCAGAGCCAAGAGATATGGAGTGTCTTTGTGAACAGGCAGGACGGTGTTACTGGATCAAAGAGTAAGTCTCAGAGAGTGAGGTGTAAGAAGACTGGAAAAGTAAGAGAGGGCTAGGTTATGGAGAGTTCTGAATGCCAAACAGGATTGTGTATTTGATCTTGGAGGTAATAGGGAGTCACTGGAGTTTGAGTGAGGGGTGCTATGGTCTGATCTGTGATTTAGGAAAATCATTTTGGTGACTGAATGGAGAATCCTTGCAGTGGTCCAAATCTGAGGACCTACACCTGAGTGGTTGGCAGTCTCAGAAGAGAGAAAGGAGCACATCAGAGAGATGTTGCAAAGGTGAAATAGACCTTGGTAACCGATTGGATATGGGGGGGGGGGGTAAGAGATGGTGAGAGGGGGCAACTAGGTGGCGCAGTGGATAAAGCACCGGTCCTGGATTCAGGAGGACCTGAGTTCAAATCCGACTTTAGACACTCGACACTAGCTGTGTGACCCTGGGCAAGTCGCTTAACCCTCATTGCCCCACAAAAAAAAAAGAGAGAGAGATGGTGAGAAATCCAGGATGACTCCTAGGTTGTGAGCTTGAGGAACTAGGAGGATGGTATTGTTCTTGACAGTAATAGGGAAGTTAGGAAGGGGGATGGGTTTAGGGGAAAAGATAATGAGTTCTGTTTTGGACATGTTGAGTTTAAGATGTGTACTGGGGGCAGCTACGTGGTGCAGTGGATAGAGCACTGGCCCTGGAGTCAGGAGTACCTGGGTTCAAATCCGGTCTCAGACGCTTAACACTTACTAGCTGTGTGACCCTGGGCAAGTCACTTAACCCCAATTGCCTCATGGGGGGTTGGGAGGGGGAGAAAAGATGTGTACTGGATGTACAGTTCAAGATATATAAAAAGCAGTTGGAGATAAGAGATTGGTGATTAGCAGAGAAGTTAGGGCAGGATAGATAGATTTGAGAATCATCAGCATGGAGATAATAATAATTAAATCCATGGGAGCTAATGAAATCATCTAGTGATCTAGTATAAGAAGACCCTAGACAGAACTCTGTGGAACCTCATGGTTAGAGGGCATGTTCTAGATTTGGCTCCAACAAAGAAGAAGGAACAAATAGGTAACAGGAACCAGAATAGAGTGGTATCCTAGAAACCAAGAGAGACTAGCCAGGAGGAGACAGTGATCAACAATGTCATAGTTTGCAGAGAGGTAGAGGAGAATGAGCATTGAGATAAAACCATTGAATTTGGCAATTAAGAGATCATTAGTAATTCTGGAGAGAGAAATTTCAGTGGAATAATGAGATTAGAAACCAGATTGTAAAGGGTTAAGAAGAGATTGACCCTGGGCAAGTCACTTAACCCCCATTGCCCCGCCAAAAAAAAAAAAGAAGAGATTGAAAGGAGGGAAAGTGGAGACACCTATTATAGATGATCTTTTCAAGGGATTTAGACACAAAGGGCAGAAGAGACATGAGCCAGTTATCAGGAATGGAGGAATCAAGTGAGGGTTTGTTTGTTTGTTTTTTTGTGGATAGGGGAGACAGGCATATTTTAAGCAGTAGGGAGTGAGCCAGTAGAAACAGAGACTGAAGATAAGTAATAGAGTGGAGATGACAATGAGGGTACTCTGTTGGAGGATACAGGATGGAATAGAATCACTTGAACAAGTAGAGGGGTTAGCCTTGGTAAGGAGTAAGGTCACCTAATCACGTGAGACAGGTGAAGGACGTTACGGTAGCAGGAAGTATTTGAGTGTTAGAAGATGAGGAAGAGGGAAGAAAAGGGAGCTCATAATGAGCAGTCTCAATTTTTTCGCTGTAAAATGTGAGGCAAGATTCGCAACTAAGAGTAGGGGGGGGGGGGCGGGCGGCTAGGTGGCACAGTGGATAAAGCACCAGCCCTGGATTCAGGAGTACCTGAGTTCAAACCCGGCCTCAGACACTTGACACTTACTAGCTGTGTGACCCTGGCCAAGTCACTTAACCCCCATTGCCCCCCCCCCCCAAAAAAAGAGTAGGGGGAAGGGAGACATGGGAGGTGTGAGGATAAAAAGGTTTGTAAGAGTGGTTATAGAGAGTGAGAGAGTGGGTTGATAAGGGAGGTATAGCAGCAGTGAGGAACCAGTTGAGGTTATATAGCATACATTTGCAGTGGACCAGTCAGAACAGTTGTGAGATTTTCTCCACTCTCACTCAGCAGCACATGATTGTAAGAGCAAAGGTGGCAGATGGTGGGAGTTGATTTTAAGGCTGAGGCTTGGCAGGGAGCAATAAGTGATGTGATAAGGGCTCAAGAGAAAAGGACAAGGTAGAGTTGAATCAAGGTTCATCAAGAGCTCAAGGTTGAGAGGGGCAGCTAGGTGGTGCAGTAGATAGAGCACCAGCCCTGGATTCAGGAGGACCTGAGTTCAAATCCAGCCTCAGACCCTTGACACTTACTAGCTGTGTGACCCTGGGCAAGTCACTTAACCCCAATTGCCTCAAAAAAAAAAAAGGTCAAGGTGGAGAAAAGAGGTGAGAATGACAAGTACAGGGTAGATGGCCTAGGAGAGAATTAAGGAGTCAAAGGACTAGAGGACAAGGTGAGGATGAAGAGTAGGGTTTGCTAAGGGAAGGCAGACAGAGAAATGGAAACCCAATAGATTATGGTAGCAGAAAGGAATTTCAGAATTCTTGAATATTTGGTACATTTGCGGGTGATCAAGATGACAGCTAGGAAAAAAGTAGATACAGTTCAGGACCTGGAGTCAGGAAGAGCTGAGTTCAAATATGACTTCAGATAATCACTAGCTATGTGATCCTGGGCAAGTCACTTAACCTCTGTTTGCCTCAGTTTCCTCAATTCTATGTAATTTTTTTTTTTTTGCAGGGCAATGAGGATTAAGTGACTTGCCCAGGGTCACACAGCTAGTAAGTGTTAAGTGTCTGAGTCCGGATTTGAACTCAGGTACTCCTGACTCCAGGGCTGGTGCTTTATCCACTGCACCACCTAGCTGCCCCAGTTTCCTCAATTCTAAAATAGGGTTGTTGAGAGGATCAAGTGAGATAACTATAAAGTGCTTAGCACGGTGTCTGGCCCATAGTGAGTGCTATATAAATGCTAGCTATTTTATTTTCGTCATCATCATCATTAGTATGTAGCTAAATTGGGTTGGAGAGTAGGTAATGGAAAGTGAATAGATTGAGGAACTGGGTTGTTAGGGTGTTTGAGGGAGAATCAATATGCATCTTGAAGTTCCCTAGTATAAGGCTGAGGGGGTGTGAGAATAAGATAGTAAATAAGCAGAATTAGGAATCAGGCCTGGGTCTTCTGATGGCAAATCCTGTGCTCTTTGCAGAATATGTCACTGTTATCACTTCTGACAGAGAGACATCTTTAGTTCAAAAACTTATTACCCGAGCTTGTCTGGGCATGCCCAGTTCTATGTACCCTGTGGCGCCTTTGAATCATGTCTCTGATTACCTAACATGGAGGCCTCTGTATGAGTGGATATAGCCTCCTCGATCGACTACTTATAGCTTTAAAACTAGCAAGACTGAGCTATTCAAACAGACAGTTTTCAGAAAAAACCAAAGCTATCCATAATCGTATGAAAAATACTCTAAATCACTATTGATTAAAGAAATGCCAATTAAAAAAACTCTGAGGTACCACTGTGTGGGACAAAAGACCACTTACTCAAAATAAATACCCAGAGTTGGAGAGTTAAAGAAAAAAAAATTCATTTCGTTCTCAAGAAAGAGGCACACATCCATGTATGATGAGTGTGCCCATAAGTTCAGAAACGAAGTATTATATATGATCCTAACGCAATAATCCCTCCCACATCTGTTGGACTCCCACTGGCTGGTTGTCAGGATTTACAATCTATATGTGACATCTAACCCAATCAGAGAACAGAACAATGTATAATGTGCTAACCATTAAGTTCAAGCTGGGGGGCTAAGAGTTATGGTATACCCTGCATGTCCCTGATGTTACACAATGGCAGGATGTAAGCTGAAAACTAGGGAAATAACAAAATATACAATCAGGATATGGTTCCTCTGAGAAAAACATACCTTGTTATCTCTCACACCACCTCCCCTGTCAGAGTGACTTATATGCCAGGAAAGGAAATTGACAAATGTTGGAGGGGATATGGAAATATAGGAGCACCAACGCACAGTTGGTGGAGTTGTGAAGTGATCCAACCATTCTGGAGAACAATCTGGAACCATGCCCATAGGGCAATCAAACTAGGCATACCCTTTGACCCAGCAAAGCACTAATAGGTCTGTATCCCAAAAAGATCAGAGGGAAAGGTATTATATGTACAAAAATATTTATAGCAGCTCCTTTTGTGATGGCAAAGAATTGGAAACTGAGGAGATGCCCATCAATTGGAGTATGGCTGAATGAGTTGTGGTATATGAATATGATGGAATAATATGCTATACTATGGAATACTAATGCTAGAAGAAATTATGAGCAGGATGCTTTTAGAAAAACTTGGGAAGCCATGTGAAGTGAGAAGTAGAACACTGTACACAGTAACAGTAATATTGTATGATGATCAGCTGTGAATGATTTATTCTCAGCAATATAATGACCCAAGACAATTCTGAAGGACTTATGATGAAAAATGCTATTCATGGGGGCAGCTAGATGGTGCAGTGGATAGAGCACTGGCCCTGGAGTCAGGAGTACCTGAGTTCAAATCCGGCCTCAGACACTTAACACTTACTAGCTGTGTGACCCTGGGCAAATCACTTAACCCCAATTGCCTCACTGAAAAAAAAAGCAAAACAAACAAACAAACAAAATGCTATTCACCTCCAGAGAAAGATATGAATGCAGATAGAAGTATACGGTTTTTTTTGGTGAGGCAATTGGGGCCAAATGACCCTGGGCAAGTCATTTGGCCCCAATTGCCTCACCAAAAAACCCCCCAAAAAAACAAAACCTTTATTATTCTTGCTTTTTTTTGGTCTCGTTTTCTTTTGTAATATGGTTAATATGAAAATGTTTTGCATGACTACACATGTTTAATCTACATAAATTTGATTGCCCTCTCAATGAGGGCAGAAAGGAAGGAGGAAGAGAATTTGGAACTCAACATTTTTTTTTTTTTTAGTGAGGCAATTGGGATTAAGTGACTTGCCCAGGGTCACACAGCTAGTAACTGTTAAGTGTCTGAGGCCGGATTTGAACTCAGGTACTCCTGACTCCAGGGCCGGTGCTCTATCCACTGCACCACCTAGCTGCCCGGAACTCAACATTTTAAAGAGTGAGTGTTGAAAATTTTGGTTTACATGTAATTGAGAAAAAAAATTTAATAAAAAACAGCTATTTGAACTTTTTCTCCTACTTCTTTTTGAGCCATTCTTATCTGCTGAATTCATCTACTGAGTGAGGATCACAGTTCACCCACAGAATGGACACCATGAACTGAACTGGTGAGAGGGGAAGGGCCTTCTTCCTTGCTCTGTCTTTTACCCTGGCTCAGAGAAATGGGCCTGGAGGTGTTTGTTGGTGTTCGATGTTGTTTGTCCTCCTCAGTTTCAGGTATCTGAGGTGGAATTCAAGCCACAAGGAGCCAGGATTGAAGGTGGGTGGGATGGGTCAGCTGGACAACCTGGCATGGAAGCCCTGAGAAGCCAAGGTGCCTGAGGCTTGAGCTTGAAGGGGGTTTTGGACTTTGAATTGGGCCTGTGCTTTAAAGAAACCTAGCTAAACTAAGAACCTAATTCCCTTCTCCTCCCCAGAAACAGGTGGTGCATGTGGAGATAAGGATTCTGCCTCCCACAAAATGGGGGAGTGAATTTATATATTTGTGATTAAACTTTCTAAAGTAAATAGATCTGTGTAAAAGCTAGTGGAATTTGAATTCAGGGGAGCCCCTTTTCAATTGAGTGGAGATTGAAGCCATTTGCAGAGCCTAGACACTACTCAGTCCCCTTAAGGCTACCAGAGAACTCTGGGTGAAGGACACAATGGTAAAAGCTAACCCACCCAGCTTTCAGGCAGTAGGGACCAGGGTAGTCAGTGTTACAGACTAATGTCCCTTGGAGCCAAAATGGCAGAGTAGTTGGAGGTGTGTAGTGAACTCCTCGCCACAAACTTCTCTAAATAGATCCAGAAAATGCACTAGACTGAATCCTTATGGGGAAATTCAGAAAAAAACCACAGTGAGTGATTTGTCCAGCCCAGCTCAGCATAGGGAGACAGGGAGGTCTGTGGACTCTCAGGGAATGGGCTGGCACAGAAACAGACTTGAATGGAGCGTTCCAGCACCCAGGGAGAGATTGTGCACCAGGGCAAGAGGAGGTTCCAGACCCATACCCAGTCACTGTGATGGGGGACAGGTGAGAACTGGCAGCTTTGTCACCCACTACCTGATGATTCTGAATCTGGATTGATTCAAAGTGGACTAAGAAGAGGAGCTGCTCAACTAAGTGTTCTTGATTATAGAGGCCCTGGGCTGTGTGTGTGGAGAAAGAAGGGAATTCATAAGTAACAGCAACAGAGTGGCTCACATCCTAGGCTTTGGGCCTGGGGTCTCACTTCCAGCATCTAGCCCAGCTTACAGAGGAATAACCAGGGCAGGAATCCCAGACCAAAGAGCCTACAATTCTGCCTCTCAGAACCAACCGATCTCCCCAGTGGAGTGGAGCAGCTACCCAGGTTAGGACATTGCAGAACTCAGACCAAGGATCAGCAATGAGGCTTTGCCCTGAATCAGACCACTTTGGAAGTATTGAAAGCTTGCAGTTCCCCAGCTTGTCCCTGAGACCCTGGAATAATAGCCCCTAGAAAGCAGCAAAAGGACCAATCCAGATCTTCCCTCCAGAAGTTTGGCAGAGCCCAGCCCTAACATCAAGTCTAAAGTTGGGAAGTGGACTGGAAAAATGGGCAAACAAAAAAAATATTGTGGCTCTCCCCACCATTAATGAGCTAATGCTCAAGAGCCAAACACAAAAGAAGAGATTAACTTCCAAACATCTAGGAGAATTGCTTCAGAGAAAAATAAAGCACAAAAAAATAGCATCCCTGGAAGAGATGAAGCAAGAGTTTTAAAAAAAAATAAAGAGGTGAAAAGGGTTCTCATAAATGGAATGAGAGAATGTGAGGGAAAAAATTAGAAAAGAAATGAAAGATTCTCAGTTCTTCTCCCAAGCTAGGTGTCAAGATCTGCCATTGCTGTTGTAGCTGAATCCCTGAGAAATAATGATAAAAGTTGAAGTCAATGGATTTGGCACCTGGTGGACATTGTGGCCATCAATGACCCCATTCACTGACCTCAAATATCCAGGAGCCACTACTATAAAGAAGCAGAGAACTTGTAATGTGATATTCCAGAAGGCAAAAGATATGGGATTATAGTCAAGAATAATTTACAAACCGAGCAAATCTGATCATAATGCTATGGGGGAAAAATAAATCTTTAATGAAATAGAGGACATCCAAGCATTCCTGATGAAAAGACCAGAGATGTGAAGAAACTTTTAAGTTCAAACACAGGTGTAAAGAGAAACATAAGAGGGTAAGCATGAATTAGCAATGATAAAGGACTAAACAAGGAGATAAACTGCTTACATTCTAATATGAGGAGTTGATACATGGGTTCCTTATCATCATCAAGGTTCATAGAAGGAGTTGAAACAGACAAAGCTTGGGAGTGGTTGTTATGTCTTGATCTTAAAAAAAGAATGTAGGGGCAACTAGGTGGCACAGTGGATAGAGCACCAGCCCTGGATTCAGGAAGACCTAAGTTCAAATCCAGCCTCAGACACTTAACAATTACTAGCTGTGTGACCCTGGGCAAGTCACTTAACCCTAATTGCCTCACCAAAAAAAAAAAAAAAAGAATGGAAAGAGAGAGCCAAAGGAATACACTAGGGCAGGGTGACAGAAAATTATCTCTTAACTGGAGTGCACAAGTAGACATATATAGAAACTGCACAGGGGGCAGCTAGGTGGCGCAGTGGATAAAGCATTGGCCCTAGATTCAGGAGGACCTGAGTTCAAATCTGACCTCAGACACTTGACACTTGCTGGCTGTGTGACCCTGGGCAAGTCACTTAACCCTCATTGCCCTGCAAAAAAAAAAAAAAAGAAAAGAAAGAAAGAAAGAAAAAAAGAAACTGCACAGGGGCTCGGGGGTAGTGTCCTGACACCTGAACTTTACTCTCAAATGAAGAAAAGAAGGAAAAATTCACACATATGCACCCAGAGTCAGGTACAAAGATATGATTTCATTCAACATGAAAACAGAAAGGAAAACACAGAAGGGAGAAAATGGAATTAGAGATAGAGTAAGGAAGGGATTACTACTAAGTAAAACAAACTCAAAGGATGTATAAAAATTGTTATAATACTTTTCATGATGGAAAAGGCTGGGAATCTAAGGGAATGCTTATAAATTAGGGAATGGATAAACAAGCTATGGTATCTGTATATAATAGAATACTATTATGCTAAACTCTTAGCAGTATGATTGATCAACCAGGATTCCAGAGGACTAATGATCAAACATGCTACCCACCTTCTTATAGAGAGGTGAAGGACTCAAATACAGAATGAGACAAATATTTTTTTTGGACATGGTCAATGTGAAAATTTATTTTGAGTGTTTTAAAAAAAAAAAACTAATGTCCCTTTTAGCTTAAGTATTTCCCCTTCCCTCTCTTTATTCCAAAGATTAAAAAAAAAAAAGAAGAATTGGAAGTCTTTGCTTTTTCCTTGTCTCTTTTTTTTTTTTAGTAAGGCAATTGGGGTTAAGTGACTTGCCCAGGGTCACAGAGCCAGTAAGTGTTAAGTGTCTGAGGCCAGATTTGAACTCAGGTATTCCTGAATCCAGGGCCGGTGCTCTATCCACTGTGCCATCTAGCTGCCCCTTTCCTTGTCTCTTAATCATGGTCTGTTTTCCATTGCCTTCCCCTCTCACTCCTATCAAGAGTAATACTGTTGCTCCTGGTGGACTCTTCAGTTTTAGCAGAAAAAATCTTATTTCCAGGCAAACTGTCTTCAGAACAGAGCTAGAGAGAAAATAGTAAAAACTATGTATACAGCAAGTATATCCTGCAAGTGCCCAGAAAACCAAAAAACAAAGAAATTGCTATTCCTTTCCCCTCGTGAATTTAAGATTCACTTAACACTACAATAAGTGTGTGATATATTCAATATCTTCTACAACCTTCACTTCACATTCTGGTGTTGTTGCCATGGAAACTTTAGGTGCAGAAGTGACTGGGAGCCAAGCAGACATTTTTTACCCAGAGTTCCCAAATGCTTCTGATGATGAACTTGAGGACTTCTGCAAAGGAGAGAGGCCTGGGGAGGGGGATTGGGAAGGGGGAGTAAGGGTGTGTGAGTCATGCTAGAGAGGCCTGGACTAGTGCCATGTTCTTGACTGTCTGAAGTGGGAGTGGAAGGAAAGACTGCAGCCAGGGCCTCAATGACAGAAGCAAAGGGAGGTCATGAAGCCCAGTGAATAATGAGTGGGGTTGTGAGTGGCACAAATCACACCAGGTCCAAGCAGATCATGAAGTTGGCTCGTTAGTCTTCCATGTGGGGTACCCGACACCTTCATTGCCCCTCTTCCATCCCTGGGGTGGGGGTGGGGGTGACTGGCCATCTGATGAGGTGTTTTGTTCACTTCCTGTTTCTCCTCCTTCCAGAATAGGGGAAGAGTAAAGTGGGGAGAAGCCTATTCTATTCCTATCCAGTAGGATTGGAATTTGTTCCCATTGCAGTAAAAAGCTGGGGGGCTACCAACCCTCACTAGTAGAATTAACTATGGATTAACTCCCTCTCCACCCCAGTTTGTGTGGAAAATTGTCTCTCATATTTTTTTTAACATAAAAACAAACAACAACAACAAAAAAAACTTGTTTCCATAACTTGTTTCTCAAGAACTATTAGGGGTCTTTTCATCACCCTGTCCATCTTGACTCTCCCCTCCCCCGCCCAGGGAGAAAGGGCAGAACAAGGGCCCAGGGATCAAAACAGCACCCCAACAACTGGGCACCCTAGGGAGGGGCACAGAGGAGACGTGGGTGGGGTGGGGTGGGGTAGGCCCAGTATTATATATTCCCTTCTGTCATCCCCTCCCCTGACACATATACCCCAACACATACCCAATGTGGGGTGAAACCACACAGACACATATTTCCTCAGCCTGGATCATACCTATATGACTGTATGAGGTTTGGGCCATGCCAGACAAGGGTCAGTTGAAGGAACTAGGCATGTTTAGCATGGAGAAGACATGACTTGGGGGAGCAAGATTGTTGTCTTCAAGAATTCCAAGGGCTGGATAGAGCACCAGCCCTGGAGTCAGGAGGACCTGAGTTCAAATATGGCCTTAGACACTTGACACTTACTAGCTGTGTGACCCTGGGCAAGTCACTTAACCCCAACTGCCTCTCCAAAAAAAAAAAAAAAGAATTCCAAGGGCTGTCCCATCATGGGACTAGACATTCCATTTCTATTACTCGATCCCAGGAGTGGCAAAGAGGCAACTTTAGGTTTGATGTCAAGAAAAACTTCCTAATAACTTGAACTTCCCCAAAATGGAACAGGCTGCTTGTAGAGGAGGGGTGTTTCCCCCCTTGCTCTTCAAGCAGAGGTTGGATGGCCATTTGTTCAGCATGTTATGGTGAAGATTCCTTTCATGTATGGGCCTGCCAAGGTCCCTTCCAAAGCTGTCCAAAGGACAGAGACAGAGACAGCCATAACCCTTTCACTCCGGCAGCTGAGACCTTTTCACAGAGCAAGAAGGAACTTTTTCACCCCCAAGTTGCTAAGCGACTAGCTGCCTTCCTCCCGGGGAGATGGCTGCTTTGACATAGATCCTTTTTCTCTTTCCATGCGCCCAAATGTATAATGCTTCCAAATAAAGTCAAACTAAGTCCAGGCTAAGGCTGGGCATTTCTTTTTTCTATCTCTGTCTGTATTCTTACAATAGTCTCCTAAAGAATCTTTCTCCCTTTTCTCCTTGCCTGCTTTACTTTGATGCTAGATCTCTTGACCTTATACATAGATCCAGTAATATCCCCTCCGTGTTCAACACCCCACTCTCTCTTCTCCAATATATGCTTGAAACCCTTTCCTCCTTGGGCTTCTATGACACTGCGTTCACCGGGTTCTCCAAACATCCTCCTTTTGAGGAGACTGATTGAGCCATCCCTTTCTATCCTCCCCACACTGATCCAACACTAGGAATTTCTGTACCTTCTCCAAAAGGCAGACAAGTTGCCTTTTTCTAGATGGAGGGAGACCTTGGGATGCTGGATCAAGGTTGGGGGTCAGACCTAACCCCTTTGAAATATGATCGATCCTGTTCCACTTATCTCTTTAGGTGTGTCTGTCCTTTGGTTTAGTTTCTCAAGGAGCAGTTTCTTTGATGTACCCCAGAGGACTTCTGGGGTACTCTGGGCCCATAACACAAGTCTCCCCATCCTTATAAAAAAACCCTCACTGGGGCAGCTAGGTGGCACAGTGGATAGAGCACTGGCCCTGGAGTCAGGAGTACCTGAGTTCAAATCCAGCCTCAGACACTTAACACTTACTAGCTGTGTGACCTTGGGCAAGTCACTTAACCCCAATTGCCTCACTAAAAAAAAAAAAAAAGAAAGAAAAAAAAAACCCTCACTAGAATGTATTATTTGATCTAACTCTAGTCTTTATAGCTATACTCTCTTTTACTACCAAACCAGAAGGGGAAAAATGCCTATACTAGTTGCCTCTATGTCTTCTCCTTTCACTCACTTCTCAACCCTCTGCAGTCTGACTTCCAACTACAAAACTTAATTGAAACTGCTTTCTCTAAAGTTACCAAGGATTTCTTCCTTCCTTCCTCCCTTCCTCCCTCTCTCCCTTCCTTCCTTCCTTCCTTCCTCCCTCCCTCCCTCCCTCCTTTCCTTCCTTCCTTCCTTCTTTCCTTCCTTCCTTCCTTCCTTTTTCTGGACAAAATATTAACTTTTTGATTGTTCATGCTTTTTGTAAGTTTTAAAGTTGACATGAAGCATGCTTAAGCCTTTGCCTTTATTTTACCCCTCATTCACATACCTCTCTCCATGTCTTTCATTTTTAGAAAAATGAAATAGATGCTAGAGAAAACTCCAAAAGTCATGCCTTCCTATCCAAAGCCTAATCATTTTCTTTCCCCTCCCTTTTCCCCCTACTAAAGGACCATAGTTGAACAGAAGAATCTCCTCTTTCCTGTTCATATTTTTATATGAACTAAGGTGGTGCTTATCCATTGGGAAAATGGCTGAAACAAATTATAACATATGAATGTGATGTAATATTGACAAAAGGAAAGGATTCAGAAAAACCTGGAAGGATTTGTATGAACTGATTCAGGGTGAAGTGAGCAGAATCAGGAGAATAATTTATACAGTGACTACAACATTGTAAAGACAATCAGTTATAAAGACTTAAGAACCCTGATCAATGCAATGACCAATCACAATTCCAGAAGACCAAAGATGAAATATGCAATGAACCTCTTGACAGAAAGGTGATAGGCTCCTAAGGTACGCAATGAGACATACACTTCCAGATATGGCCAATATATGGATTTATTTTGCTTGACTATGTTTATTGATTACAAGGAAGATTTTTAAAAATTGGTGGTGGGGAGCAGAGAGAATATGAGGATAGAAGGGGAGTAGCGATAGTAATGCAAAAAAAGCCTAATAATATGAGCATCAACAGAGGATTTTAAAAAAAATGCGTGGAAGAGAACAGAAGGAAGTTCAGAAGAAACTAGGCAATTGGATCAGTTATAAAACTATCATACTGAATTTATTACATATGTAAAAAAGCGAACAAGCTGTTCCTAATGGAAATTTGTGTTTCATATTTAATCCTCTTTTTTCTTTTCTTTGTATGTGGTGTTTGTCAAGTTCAGAATAACAAAAAAAGAAAAAATATCAAAAAGAGACAATGAGTATGATAACTACAGAGAAGCACACAAAGACATAGGAACAGATGCAAAGCAAAGTAAATAGAATCAGCAAAACACAAGGACTACAACAATGTAAATGGCAAGAAGAACAACAAAACAATCAAAACTGAATGCTGTATAATTATAACAACCAAGCCTGTTCCAAAGAAGAGATCAGAGAACAATAGCACATTCATTTAAAAAAATTTGAATTCCAAATTCTCTCCCTCCACCCCAGCCCTTTTCCCACTCACTGAGAAGGCAAGCAATATGACATCCATTATACATGTGAAGTCATGTAAAACATATTTCTATATTAATCATATTGCAAAATAAAACAAAAGCAAGAAAAAGAAAGTCAAACAAAATGCTTCAATCTGTGCTCAGAGTCCATCAGTTCTCTCTCTAGAGTGGGATAGCATTTTTCACACAGTCTTTTGGAATTGTTGTAGAGCATCGTATTGATCAGAGTAGAATGTGCATTCAGTTGTTTCAGTTGTGTCCAACTCTTTGTGACCCCATTTGGGTAATTTTCTTGGCAAAGATGCTCGAGTGGTCTTGCCATTTCCTTCTCCAGCTCATTTTTACAGAAGAGGAAACTGAGGAAAAAAGAATTAAGTGACTTGCTCAGGGTCACACAGTTAGTAAGCATCTGAAGACAAATTTGAACTCAGCAAGATGATTCTTCCTAAATCCAGGCTGGGCACTCAATCCACTGTGTCACCTAGCTGCCCAGATCAGAACAGAATAGCTAACACTTACCTAGTAACATGCCAGGCACTCTGCTAAGCACTTTACAATTATTCTCTTTTGGTCCTCAAAATAATTCAAAGATGCAGATGCTATTTTATCCCCAATTTACAAATGAGGAAACTGAGGCAAGCAGTGTTAAGTGACCTGCTCAGGGTCACACAGCTAGTAAGTGTCTGAGGTAGGATTTGAATTCAGGTCCTTCTGACTCCAGGGCTGGCACTCTATCCACTGTGCCACTTAGCTGCTCTGCCTCATGAGGGATATGGTAGCCTTCTTGGCCAGTTCCTTTTGGAGACTCTTCAAGCGAGAGTCTCTTCTTTGGGGATTCATCAAACTTCAAGTTTTTTTTCAAGTGCTGAGTCCCTTGGGATGCTCCTAGCTTCCACTTAGAGGAGATGGAAGAGGCCAGGCCTGCTTCAGGTTGTTAAGGGAAAGACTCTAGAAAGACATGAGAAGAGTCAGTAGTCTCTCCATCATGTCCCTGTTTCCAACTTGCTATATTAGAGTTTCCCTTTGGGTAAGATCCAGGACCCTTTCTCTTGGTTGAAGTGAGTTATTTTTATCCCAATGGGAGAGCTCCTTCACTCTGTATTGCTGGTATATACTCTCCTCTGTAAACCTTCTTCAATTTCTGTTTTTCCATTATTTGGATAAATGGGTTTCTTTGCTATTCTCTATGTGTGTTCATTATGGAACTAGTATTAACTGGGGCAGGGGTCAAGTCTTGGATATAAAGGTTAGGGTCCCCTTTCCCTCCAAAAATGACAGTGATCAAAAATCAGATGGAATCCAATCATATTCCTTAGACAAACAGTATTTCAGGGAGCAGATAGATGTACTTGGGGGCAGCTAGGTGGTTCAGTGAATTCGGGGTAGTTCAGGATCTGGAGTCAGGAAGACTTGAGTTCAAATCTGGCCTTGGATGCTTAATAGCTGTGTGATCCTGGGCAAGTCACTTAACTCCTATTTGCCTCAGTTCCTTATCTGTAAAATGGAGACACTTAGGTGGCACAGTGGATAAGACACCAGCCCTGGAATCAGGAGGACCTGAGTTCAGATCCAGCCTCAGACACTTAACACATCCTAGCTGTGTGACCCTGGGAAAGTCACTTAACCCTCATGGCCCTGTAAAAAAAAAAAAAATGGAGACACACTGGAGAAGAAAATGGCAAACCACTCCAGTATCTTTGCCAAGAAAACCGCATGGACACAACTGAATAACTCAACAACAACAACAATAAATATGCTTCTGGTCCCAACCTCCTGTTTCCCCTCCTGGCAGGAATGAAAATCTGCCTTGGAGAAGGGTCAGGGGAGAAAAGATTAAAGTTGTCTAGTCTGCCTCCCTTCAAGCCATACAAGGACATGCCTTTCAGAACTGTATTTATCATCATCGTCATCACCACCAACACCATCACCATCATCCTACAATGAGGCCTCCAGTCTGCTGATGACTTCATTCCCTGAGCTTTCTACTGTACTTGGGCTGAGCTCAAGCAATGTTTATAGAGCAAGAGTTGGCTCCAGCACACCCTTGGGCATTCATTGAGAAATGTAAGTGATATAAAAACAAAAGAAGTCAATAAAACTTTACTTTAAAAGAATATGAACACAGGCAGCTTTCTCTGACCCAAATACATCATAGTATATGAGCTCCCTAAAATGTAACGAGGGCCTCCCTCCACATTGGGATCCCTAAAATACTCAGGTTTAATGTCAGAGGGAAATAAAGGGTCCAAGCCCCTAACCAGCATAGATTCTATTCATAGACCAGGCAAATCACCATAGAGCTAAAATGAAAACATTTAATTGAAGATAGTCAAACATAACTAACAGGCAGCTGGGTGTCACAGTGGATAGAGCTTGGAGCCTGGAGTCAGGAAGACCTGAGTTCAAATCCAGTCTCAGACACTTACTAGCTGTGGAACCCTGGGCAAGTCACTTTACCCTGTTTGCCTCAGTTTCCTTATCTGTCAAATGAGATGGAGAAGAAAATGGCAAATCATTCCAGTAACTTTGCCAAGAAAACCCCAAAAGGATTTGCAAAATGTCAGACATGACTGAAAACCATGAAACAACAAAAAAAAAACATAACTAATAGGAAAACCTATGTTATAAAATATCGTTCTTAACTGTCATGGGGGAAATTGGTGGTGTGGGGGTCCTTAGATATTCCTTTTTAAAGAATTATACCCTCTTGCACACAAATCCCATTAGAATAAAATAATCTTTTATTTAGGTGCTAGAGAAAGGAACCGAGAGAGAAAAGTCAAGGACTTCTCTCAAGGGGAGATGGTTCAGAGACATGACTCTCTGAGGTATTTATCTCCTTGAACAGGAGAAAGGCAAAAGCTTTTATAGATGGTAGATGGGGTGATCACCACCTGACAATGGAAAATTCCCTTTAGGGGTGGGGAAAAGGTTGAATGAGAAGTGGTGGTCCAGACTTCTGGAGCTATCTCTGTCCCCTGGCACCGATCAGGCAGCAGCCAAGACTAATTGGCTTATCTCCCTTACTTCTCAAGGTGTGTCTGTCCTTTAATTTAGCTGGCCAGTCTAAACTTTAATAGTCCCAAATACCTTGCTACCTCCCAACCCCATATCATTAACCTCTCATATACAAATGGAAAACAATTTTCTCCATGATCTCCCATGCCAGTGGAGAAAAGACACAGATTGACTCTTGAGAGAGGAGACAACTCATACTCCAAGGACACTGGAGCTAGTGGAACAATTCTCTAAATAGTTCCTTGCCCTTTTAGCCGTCACTTCAAAACTCCACCTCTACCTCTTTTCCACTTCTGCAACTATTAATTATAGCAACCCCACGGTAGCACTCAAAAAATCTTCAAGCTCTTTGAGAGCCATAGGATCTTGGCTTTAGAGTTAGAAGAGATCTCAGAAGCCATTTGAGTCATCATTATACAAATGAGGAAACTGAGCCCCAGGGAGGTTTCATGACTTGCCCAGGCTTCCACAGGGAGTGAATGTTAGAGACAGGACTGGAACCCCACCTCCTTCTTTCTTCTGTATTATGCTACTTCTCCTAAGATTTCTGTTTTCAGCAGGTTCGTTTTGCTCTTTCTGTCCTTTTCTGTAAACTTCCATGCCCTATTTGAGCTGGGACTCAATCAATACCCAGAATCTCCCTGCAGTTTCCACCTTCTGTTATTATTTATGATTTGGAGTATTTTTGTACATAGTTTTGTACATAGTTTTTTTATTTTTTTATTTTTAGTGAGGCAATTGGGGTTAAGTGACTTGCCCAGGGTCACACAGCTAGTAAGTGTTAAGTGTCTGAGGCTGGATTTGAACTCAGGTATTCCTGACTCCAGGGCTGGTGCTCTATCCACTGTGCCACCTAGCTGTCCCCATAGTTTTTGATATCACAGCTAGGAGACCAACTGGGTTTGCTTGACCGAGGTTCTGCCTCCTCCCTATAAAATCCAGGACCACTTACCTTCTGCTGCCTACATGAGCTGCCCTAGTGTGAAGGTGATTGTGAAGCTTCCCCTGCCTCACCCCCCCACTTGAATAATGATTCAAGGGGAATGACCAGAGAGCTTGGCTGAGCTGGCTGTGCCAAGTCTGGAGTGACCTCTCTTGAAGGGCCATTGCTGACCCCCTTCTTCCTGTGGCACAAGATGAGCCCATTAATGTCTCACAGATTTGCTCCACCTTCCCCAAGCTCCAGCCCCTAGCTTCCTCCTTGTGTGCATTAAAATGAGCCCATCAATGATCTATTGCTTTAGGTTCTCTGGGTCTGCCCGGTTCTTTTATGAAACTCATTTCTAAGTACCCAAACTGCTGTGGAAGGCTGGGACCCGCCTTGTCAGGCATGAGCTGCTGCAGCTCCACCTCCCCTGCTGTCAGTCTCTTCTTGCTTAGGGGTCAGTTGCTGCACTCCACCCCTTCCCCACACCCCCATAGCTAGCTGTCTGTCATAGGAACAATCTCGGCATCTCCATCCCAAACATGCTTTTGCTGCTAATAATGCCTCAGGCTTCTCCTCTACTGCTGGTCAAAGTTCTGCCCCAGATTTTATTATTCTTGCTTTCTAAACAAAGGTGAATTGTTGGGAAGGAAGAGGAAGCAGATCTTAGTTTGAAAAAGAATTTTTTTTTCCTAATAAAAAAAATTCTGCCCCACTTTATCCTCCCAGCTGCTGTTTCAATTATGTTATCTTTTAGCCCATTGAAGATCAGTTCCTGTGGGTCATGGGATGCTTGTTGGATCTCTCCTTTTATACTCCACACTTAGTCGGCATCAAAAAAGTTTGTTCAGGCACCATAGATAGGAGTGGTTCTTCCTTTCCTCCCTCAACTTAAGGTTCCCAACCTTCACAACCAGCTGGGTTCGAAAGTATGATTTTTAAAAAAATCATACCTCAGGGTACCTATGGCACCCTATAAAAGGGATTCTGAAACCATTTTTGGTTTTCAGTTAGGATGATTCTTGCCCTCAAAGAAGCTTATAATCTACCAGGTAGAAAGGAATGCTATGTGTATTTTTAAGCTGGCTATAAATGAAAGGGGTTTCTTTAAAGGTACAAAATCTTTTTTGGAGGATATGACTAAATCCAAGAAGCAAAATTTCCTTTCAGTAGTGCCTTTAAACACTACACTGAAATCAAAATTCTGGACACAACCTGATCACACAAATAAGTACAGTACAAGGAAAAATTTGATAGGGGCAAAAGAGAGAAGCACTTACAAGCCGTTTTCAGCACTTCTTAATTTGGCACCTATGAGTTTGTTTTTTAAAAATAGTTTGAAAATAACTGTATTTCAATTTAATTGGTTTCCTTTGTATTTTCCTTTATGCATTAAAAACATTCGAAGGAGTAGTTCATAGACTTCAACTGCAGAAGGGGGTCCACGGGGCAGCTAGGTGGCACAGTGGATAGAGCACCGGTCCTGGAGTCAGGAGGACCTGAGTTCAAATCCAGCCTCAGACCCTTGACACTTACTAGCTGTGTGACCCTGGGCAAGTCACTTAACCCCAATTGCCTCACTTAAAAAAAAAAAAAGAGGGGTTGGGAAGGGCTTCCTGTAGAAGGGATTTGATTGGAATTTGAAGGTAGCAAGGGAGTCAAGAGGTAGAAATGAGGAGACAGAGCATTTTGGGCCTGGGGGACAGCCAGTAAAAATGCCTGGAGCCAAGAGATAGTGTCTTGTTTGTGGAACAGCCAAGAGGCCAGTGTCATTGGACTGAAGACTAGAAAGATAGCATAGGGTGGGGTGAGAGGGGCTGGAGTGGGGGTAGATGGAGCTAGGTTATAAAGGGCTTTGTATGCTAAACAGAGATTTTTGTATTTGATACCACTGGAGGTGATAGGGAATCACTGGAGTTTACCTAGTGGTGGAAGTGACACGGTCATATCTTTTCTTTAGGAAAATCACTTTGGGGGCTGAATTGGATTGGAGGGTGTGTGTGTGTGTGTGTGTGTGTGTGTGAGAGAGAGAGAGAGAGAGAGAGAGAGAGAGAGAGAGAGAGAGAGAGAGAGAGAGAGAGAGAGAGAGAGAGGGAGAGAGGCTTGGAGCAGGAGGACCCACCATCAGATGTCGCAAAGATGAAATCAACAGCCCTTGGCAACAGATTGTATATGAGAGATGAGAGATAAAGAGAAATCCTGGATGACTCTTGGGTTATGAGTCTGAGGGATGGGAGGATGGCGTTGCCCAGGATAGTAATAGAGAAGTTATGAAGAGGGGAGTTTAGGAGGAAATAGAATGAGTTCAGTTTTGGACACGTTGAGTTTAAGATGTCTACTGGACATCTGGTTCGAGATGTCTGAAAGGCGGTTGGATATGTGAGATTAGAGGGCAGTAGAGATCAGGATAAGTAGATTTGAGAATCATCAACATAGAGATGGTAATTAAATCCATGACTATTTGTTGGTCGGCTGGATTGTAGCCTCAGTCAAGCTTCCCACGCCAAAGGTTTCTTGAAAATAGACCCAAAAATGAAGGGAGGAGTCTCATTTTCTATTATTCCCAGTGGTCAACCCTTCTCTAGCTGGTCAATTTCAGTCTTGTCTGGCCTCTCCCCTGGACTTCCTGTTGCAAACGTCTATTGCCACCTGTTGACTGAGCCTGAGATGAGCCCTGTGGACAGACCACCATCAAGTCTTTGGAGTTCCCAAAAGACCTTATGTCTGCATAGCCACCATGGAAATTGGTATGAACAATGTAAACTATATGAAAGAATTGGAAGAAGCCTGGGGATCTGGATACCCCAAAACTCCCTTTCTGGTCTTTAGTATCCTTGCCTGTAGAGACAGTAGGATCTTGATGAGAACATCAACAATGCTGGACCAGAAGCTGAGCCGGGACTGAATGAATTTTGAAAACTTTGTCTTTTATGTGGAAATATCCGCAGGAACTTTGAGTCTTCACTGTTCCACATGCAACTTGACATCATAAAGTAAAATAAATAAAATCATTCTACCATGTAGAGCAGAACTTTGTGGAATTAAAAATGTGTGCACCTATGAAAAGTAATATTAATTATAGGTTGCATCCTACATAACTGCCTGTTATCTAGCCTAGCCCCAATTCTGCCCAGGGAGATACAATGGGCCCCATAGCCTAATCCAAATGTAGCACTGCTTCTGGCATGTGTCAGAGGAAAGCCTGGTCACCTCTCTCCTCTCTTGTTCTCTTGTTCTCTCCCCCCACTTGTTCCTTCTCCTTATTTTGAAAGCCTTACAACTCCCACTGTAGGGGGGAAATCTTGTCTTCCAGTTCTGATCTCATTAGTTTCCTCTCTTCTCATGCTGGAAAGAAGTACAAGTCCCAGGGTCTTTAGTAACTTCGGTGCCTCTTGCGAGATAACCAGTCTAAACCTTGTCAGAAGGAAAGCTTTTATTTTTTAAGGAAAGATTGTTATATATAAATTCAGAGACTGAGATCTCTATCACCTAATCATGGAATTCAAGAGCTGAAAGGTGCCTCTGTGATCATCTCTTCCAACTGTCTAATCTATACATGGGATCCCCACTCTAACATACCCGACAGGTAGTTATCCAGCCTTTTCTTGAAGACCTCCAAGAATGGGAAATCTATTACCTTTTGTAGCAGCCCATTCTAGTTTTGGACATATCTGTTAGGAAGTTTTTCCTGGTATCTAGCCTAAATTTTCCTCTTTTCAACTTTCACCCCCTCCTCCTAGTTCTTCCCCCATTTGGCAGCCCTTCGAATAGTTGAACATAGCTATCATGGTCCCCTTGAGTTTTTTTCTTCTCCAGCTAAACATAGATAGCTAGCTAGATAGAGCTAGATAGATAGATAGAGATAGAGATAGAGATAGATGGATGGATGAATGGATGGATGGATGGATGAATGGATGGATGGATGGATGGATGGATAGATGGATGGATGGATGGATGGATATGTAATTAGATTTTACTTGTCACAGATGGATAGATATTTAGGTAAATAGATAGATGATGGATGGATGGTTAAATGGCTAGATAAATAGATAGATGGGTTGATGGATATGTAATTAGATATGCCACAGATAGATGGATAGATATTTAGATAGATAGATAGATAGATAGTTATAAATAGATGGATGGATGGTTAGAGAAAGAGACAGACAGGCAAATAGAGTATTTATTAAGTACTTACCATATTCTGAGCTAAGCACTAAGTATACAAATGAAAGTGAACAAGACAGACCTTTCTGCCCTCAAAAAGCTTATACTTTAGTGGGGGAAACCTAGAAGAGGGAAAAGAGAGGTCTAGCATGGTGTGGACAGTCAAGATAATTGAAAACTCATCTATCAGAGACAGTGACCTAGGAGAGGATAAATCCAGTGATTTAATGAGAGTGCCATTTATACCTTTATCCAAGTCACTGATAAAAATGTAAACAGTACAGAGACAAACACAAATCACTGGATTTCTTCACTGGAGACCTCCTGCCACATTGATATTCAGCCATTAACAACTACTTTTTAAGTTACTTTTTAATCTATCTAATGGCATTATTGTCTAGTCCATATCTCTATTTTTTCCGCAAGAATGGTGTGATATACTTTATCAAAAGTTTTGCTACATCTAGGCAAACCACTGAATTCTACTCATCTACTGGTTTGGAAACTGCATTAAACAAGGAAATCAAGTTAGTCTGGCATGGCTTATTCTTGAAATTCATGACTTATTCATAAATCAGGCTGGCTCTTTGTAATCATCGCTTCCCTTTCAAGATGTTTGCCAACCATCTTTTTAATGATCTGTCCTAAAATTTTCCCAGGAATCAAAGTCAAGCTCAATGGTCTATAATTCTGCAGAATCTGTTCTCTTCTGTTTCTTATTTTTTTTTGGGGGGGGGACTCATTTGCTATTCTCCTTTCTTGTGGTACCTCTCTCATTGTCCATGATCTTTCAGATATCACTGACAGGGGCTCAGCAGTCACATCTGCTAGTTCTCTCATTACCCAGGGATATCGTTCCTCTGGGCCAGGTGACTTGAATTCATCAAGAGCAGCCATTTACTCTCCTACTATTTCTTTATCCTGAGCATCAATTCCCTGTTGGTCATTTTTGTTCTGTCATTTCTAGTGCAAAGATTATTTTTCCATCAATAAACATTTATTAAGTACTTACCGTGCTCAGAACTCAGCCCTTCTTCCCTAGTGTGTGGATACTTCTGCCTGCCCCAACCCCTTAGCTGTCATCCCTATTACGTTGTCCCCTGTCCCCCTTCCTCTTATCATCCCCTCCCCTCATTCCCTAATGCTTTGTGCATTATCTTTGACTCCTGACTCAATAAATGTTACATATCAGGATCACTCATCCCTGACTGACCCTGGGTAAGCCCTTGGATGTCCTTATATTTCACCTTCTCCAGTGGTAAGGCACGGAATAGAACAAGTCCCCAGCTAAGCTTTAAGCCCTTTCTCTTTGCACCGACATTACCAAGGCTTGGTGATTGACAATCTGTGAGGTTTCAGGATGTTCTTATTCCTATCCCCACCATACCTCTCCAGGACTTCAACTAATATACCAATTATACCACAACTAATGATACATGCAGGCCCAGATTTCCCTTAGCATACCTCACTGACTCTTGGGAAAGATGGGGGCTGGGAGAGGTCAAGTGCCTAAAAATCAGGAAACTCAGTAAGACTACTCACCATCGGGGGCAGCTAGGTGGTGCAGTAGATAAAGCACCAGCCCTGGATTCAGAGGACCTGGGTTAAATATGACCTTGGACATGTGGCACTTATTAGCTGTGTGATCCTGGGTAAGTCACTTAACTCTCATTCGCTGGCTTCATTCCCTCTAGCTGGTGTCTGCCTCCCCTCTCTCTACCTTTTAAAATCCTTCCCTTGTTCCTTGAGACAATATTTGCCATTCTCTGATCTTGTGGTACCTCTCCCAGTGTTCAAATATCAAGGCCCAGCTCAGGTTCTAGCTACTCCCCCACCCCATAAAACCTTCCCTGATCCCCACCTCCCTTTCATGGACATTTCCCCTCCCCACAATGTACCTTGTTTGTGACTTTCTTTGGATACTTACTACACTGTCTGCTGCCAATCCATATGGGGAGTTTTGGCAAGCTTTCTTCTGCAAGTATGTGATGATATGGAAATGGAGGGTCCCTGCTCCCCATTCAGAGCACTCCGCTTCAGCTGCTTCCTGTCTTCTTACTTTGCATTAAGCTACTGAGCTAGAATTAAGTGTCCAAAGGGCTACAATAGAAAACTCAACCTTTCTCTCTGCCATGAAGTATAAGGTTGATGCTCTGGGCTCTGGAGGCCAGCCCATGAGCCCATGCTGGCCTAAGCAAGCCTGTGTCTGGGATGGAGCCACCGCCTCTTTGTGTCTTCTGTATTTTGGTACAGAAAGAACCTTGTGAGAACTTGAAAGGTCAGAAGGTCCACCATCGCTGAACCTGGAAAAGAACCAGCCCTGAGGAGTCATGGGTCTGACCCAGTCCAACAGTGAATCTACCTGGCTGCCAAGACACCTTGCCTTGCAAGCAATGCAGCGCCTGGAAGTGAGCTTGTCGGGGAAAGTACTGTTGGTAACCACTTTAAATTTGAGCCCACTCTCCCAGGGACTAAGCTGGCAGAGGGAAGAGTGTGTCCTGGGAGATGGATGTGTTTGTCCTTCTAGTCTTTCTGTATCTTCTTAGTAAATACCCCTTTGTAAAAACTAATTGAAATTCATTGGTTAATTGATACTGAGGAGAAACCAACTGGTTAAACTGTTAGTGAGGTCTTCATCTCTGGTTAGTTGATACTGGGGAGAACTCACCAGAATGGGGGCTTGAGCTAATAACTTCCACTGCCCTTCAGGGGTACTCCTAGAACTTTGAGGGGGTAGATGTAGCTGTCTTTTTTTCTGCAGATCCAAACTGCTGGTGTTGTGTGTGAATTGGGATAATAAATCCATAGTCTCAATCCATAGATTTCAATCTCTTGAAGATCTTTTGTTCACAGGAGTGGATGCTCCCTCTATTAATATAGACTGATACATAACTTGTCAATCATTCACTGCATTCCAGTTAGTGTTCTTTTTTTTTTTTTTTTTAGTGAGGCAATTGGGGTTAAGTGACTTGCCCAGTGTCACACAGCTAGTAAGTGTTAAGTGTCTGAGGCCAGATTTGAACTCAGGTACTCCTGACTCCAGGGCCGGTGCTCTATCCACTGTGCCACCTAGCTGCCCCCCCAGTTAGTGTTCTAAGCAAGCAAGACAGTCTAAACACTCAGGGAGGTGATTGTAATGGGGGAAGACAATAGATAAACTGGGAGCCAGACAGGGTGTGGGGTAGATGAATGAATGAATGAAGCATTCATTAAACACTTAATACATATAAAACACTCTGCCCTTCCCCAGGGTTCCTCGATGCTTCAACTTAAGTGTCTTATCTACCCTGTGAATGGCAGCTGGTTGGTAGTTGGGGATGACTGATCCCTTCTCTACCATTGCTTCTCAGGGTAATGGTTAGAACAGAAGCATGCTGGGTGGGCTGGGGAAGAGGGTGCACCCTCCCAGGGCTCCTGTTGTCTGTTGGTGACAGTTGGTCAGCAGTTGTTATTGGTCATGATGAGAAAGGTGAGCCCCTTCTCTCTTCAACGATGGCTTGCGTGCAAGATGGAATGATGAGGATATAGCTGAGAAATGATGTGGAGGTTTGGTTCTGGCTGCCCCTCTCTGTATTCATTTCACATATCATTTCTTATAGTAATGTTCCATGGATCACAATGTTTAGCTATTCCCCAACTGATGAGCATCTACTTTGTTTCCAATTCTTAACTATCACAAAAAGTGCTGATATAAATATTTTGGAGGTTATAGGGACTTTCTTCTATTTTATGGCTTCCTTATGGTATAAACCCATTGGGGCAGCTAGGTGGTGAAGTAGATAGAGCACTGGCCCTGAAGTTGAGAGGACCTGAGTTCAAATGTGACTTCAGACACTTACTAGCTGTGTGACAAATCACTTAACCCAATTGCCTTAAACATCCAGGGCCATCTCCAGTCATCCTGATGTATATCTTGCCACTGGACCCAGATGGCTCAGGAGGAGAAAATGAGGCTGGTGACTTTGCACAGCCCTACCTCACTTAAATCCAATTCAATGAAAGTCATGTTATCACCCTGATGTCAAGGAAAGAACAGAAAAACAATAACAACAACAAACCCATTAATAGAGTCTCCAGTTCAAAGGTATGGACCTTTTAATCACTTTATTTGCATAATTCAAAATTGCTTTCTAAAATGGTTTGCTAGTTCACAGCTCCACCAACAATGTATTAGTGTGCCTATCATCTACAACCCTTTCAACATTAATTTTGCCATTTCTTGTCATTTTTGCCAATTTGCAAGGCCTAAGGTGAAACCTGAAGGTTGTTTTGATTTGCATTTCTCTTATTATTAGTGATTTAAAGCATAGTTTCATGTGGTTGTGAATACTTTATAATTCTTTTAAGAGCTGTTTGTTCACATCCTTTGACTTCTTAGAATTTTGCTTGGCTGAGCCTTAGGCAGCAATCACATCACCAGGCCCATTGTGCAGGACACTGCCTTGTATTGTGGTCACTTGCATTTGTGTTTTAATTTTTACTGTATTATAATCTTGATGGGATTATAGATTTGGCTTTGAAAGAGAATTTTGGCACCATCTGGCCATCTGTTCCAAACTCCTTCAATTTACAGATATGACAACTGAGGCCTAAATTAAGTGATTTGCCTAAGGGTAAGGTGGCAGGATTAGAATTTAAAACCCAGTCCTTAGACCACATAACATCACCACACTTGGACAGAATCTTATTTGAAATTTTTATCTCCTCAGATAACTCTGTGAACTAAATAAACAATGTTGCAGAATCTAGAGCTGGAAGGGTTCTCTGGGGCCCTCTATACCAATTCTTTCATTTTGCAAATGAAGAAACTGAGGCCCAGGGAAGCCAAGAAACTTGCCCAAGGATCATACAAATGGTCAGCAGAATTTGAACCCAGGTCCTCTGACTCTGGAGTGATGAGTGCCCTTTCAACTTTGACCTAAGTTCATATTGCCCTAACCCTAACGTGTGACTTTCAGGTAAGTCACTTCCTTTCTCTGGGCCTCACTTTTCTCATCAGTGAAAAGCAGAGGTCACACTCCACGACCTTAGACTGTCCCAGCCGGGCCAACCTGAACATGGGTCAAAGAAGTCAACTGGGCACAACAGAAAGGGGGCGGGGCCTATTCCTCCCACCTGCTCTGGTCGTGGCCCCACCCCTGCCCCGCCCCCAGCGCTTTACGGCCTGCTCTAACTCCCGCGAAAAAGATTCTTGTCGTAAAGAGGCTCCTCCCTCCTTTCCTTCTCCCCATCCCCTCCCTCTCCCCTCCCTCCTCCCAGCCTCCCTGCTCCGCCTGCGCGGCCCATCAGCTCCTCCTCCTCCTCCCCCTCCTCCTCCTCCTCCTCTTCCTCCTCCTCCTCCTCCTCAGGTAATGGCCCCAGCTGCAGCCTTGAGTCTGGCCGGCTTCGGGCAGGACAGGGCGGAGGGGTGGGGGGTGGTGGCGCGCGGGGGAGCTCGAGGCCGGGGATGGGGGGGGCGGGGGAGCGCGCGAGGCGGGAGGCGCGAGGCACGAGGCGCGCGCCCTCCCGGGCCAGCCTCGCGGGGGAGCTGAGGGGTGTGTGGCGCCCGGAGCACGGCGCTGCTTCTTGGGTGTGCGGGACCCTGGCGCCGGCCGCGCCCTCCCTCTCCCCTCGGCACCCAAGCCTCCCCCTTCCTTTTCGGTCTCCTCATCGCCGCTTTCCCAGCCCCGGAACCCCTTCTTCATTCCTTCTTTCCCCTCATCCCCTACACCTCTTCATCCCCATCCCCTTTCCTTTCATCCCCCCCATTCCCATTCGTCAGCCCCTAAACTTCTCTTCCTCCCTATCACCTTTCCCCTAAGTCCCCTATTCCCACCTCTCTCCTCTCACCCTCGGGCCCCTAAACCTCCCTCTTCTTCTACATCCCCTTTCTCTTCATCCTCTATTCCTGTCCCAACCTTCCTGCCCCTCTCAGCCCCCACACCTTCCTTTTCATCCCGATCCCCTTCCCTTCCTCCCCCATTCCCACCCCTCTCCCCTCACCCCTTCAGCTCTTAAACCTCCCCCTTCATCCCCAGTCTCCCTTCCCCCATTCCCATCCCTCTCCCCCATTCTCTTATTCCTCCCTCCTCTCCCCTCTTCACCCCTTTGCCCTCATTCCCTAATCCTCCCTTCTCATCCCTGCCCCTATTTCTCTTTCTTCATCCTCCTATTTCTCTTATTGCTCTCACATTCCCTAAACCTCGCCCCTAATTCTTCTACCCCATCCTCCTCTCCTCCTTCCCTTATTCCCTCCTCATTCCCCACTTCCCCTAGCCCCCCCCATTCTCTGCCCTTTCCTTAACCCCCTTCCTCTTCCCTCATGTAATCCCCCTTCCTGATCTTCCCATCCTCATCCCTTGGTCATGATTCCCTAATCCTTTTTCCTCAGCCCCAGCCCCATCCCTCTCCCCCTATTCTTTTATTCCCTACCTTTTCCCCCCTTCCTTCTATCCCCCTTCTCATCCCTTTTCCACTCCATTCACCAATCTCCCCTTCTTAGCCCCTCATATCCTAGTCCCCTTCCTCATCTCCCCGCATCCCTCTCCCTGCATTCCTTTATCTTCTTTCTCCTCAATCCTATACCCATCCCTATCCATTCCCCAATCCCTCCAGTCATTACCTCATCCTTCTCCCCTCATTCTTGGATCCCCTTTTCCTTCATTCTCCCTCATACTCCCATCTTCTCGTCTTTCTCTATTCATCTCCCTTATCCCTTTCCCTCTCTTCCCACCCTTTTACTCCCCCCCCCCTTTCCCCCTTCCAACCCCTCCAGCCCCAGCTCCTGCCTGGATGGGAAAAACTGGCGTTCTGTGCCTGAACAAAGCCCAGCCCCAGAGCACTCGCACCAGCAGCCACAGCAGAGATAGGAGACAGCAGCCGCCGCTGCCTCGTGTCCCATGCTTGTGCCTTCCCTCCCTTCCTTAGGTTAGCATCAGGGAGCTGTATGGCAGGAGGATGGCAGAGGACAACCAAAGGGTGGATTATCTGGCTGGGTTTTGCTGCCCAGTTGGGGGTCTGGCTGCAGGCAAACCCCGGGTGCTGTGCCATGAGTCAGAAATCTACCTCTCCAATGGGAGTGAATTCGTCTATATCTACAACCAAGAGGGAAAGCTGCTAAATGTAAGTAACCCAGATGCTCTGATGCACCTCCAGGGCTGATTATATACTCTTCATAGGAGCTTAGGGTTAGAGCTAGAGGGGTCCTGAGAGGCCATTGGATCTAACCCCCTCACTCGTTTTACAGATGAAGAAACCAAGTCCCAGAGAGGTTCAGTGACTTGACCAAGGTCAGATAGTTAGCTAGTGTCAGAAGCAGGATTTGAACCCAGGTCTTCTAACTCAAATCCAGTGTTCTTTTCCATGGTACCATGCTGCCTTTCAGTGGCCTTGAGAAATAAGGGTAAAGTTTCCATGTTTATAAATAGCATAGATGAATATTTTTCCTGTTAATAGCAGGATTCATATATTTTGTTCTAGTGAGTCACAAAGCTCTCTCTCCTTCTGTCCTGGTGACCAGCTTCACTCCTCACTATATACATGGTGAATGCATGTTCTGTGTTCTTGCTCAAGCATTTGTGGCATGTTTGACATTGTTGCTCTTAACTCTGAAAAAAAAATCAAAATAGGTTGTGTGCTTTGTGGAGGAAGGAATTTTTGTCTTGTATCAAACCCATGTTAGAAGAATGACAACCTTAATCTCTTGCCCTAGAGCAGGGCTTCTTAAACTTGTTCTACTTGTGACCCCTTTTTGTCCGAGAAATTTTTATGGGACCCTGGGTGTCTTGGTATATGAAATAGGTATACATAACCTTTTACTGTTGCCAAATTTGTTGCAACCCTCACATTCAGTTATGTGACCCCATATGGGTTTGAGACCCACGGTATAATAAGCCTTGCCCTAAAGGATAACAGGAGGAAGTTATATTGAATTTCAGGGTTAATAAGTCAGGTTATTTGTGCTCTACATTGTCTAATGGGCTTGTTCTCTTCACATCTAGGCTGTATATAGGTTTCCTGATCAAGTCTGGCATCTGGAGCTCCTCACCTTACGTAGGGAGCTCTATGTCCTGTGTGCTCGAAATGGCATTTACTGTTTGTCACTGGATCCTCAAAACAGGTGAGGTACAGGTGTATCTTAGCAGTTGTAGTGGTCTCTGGCTTGGCCAGAGAATATACTAGGAGGAGTAGCAACTGCCTTTCTCGTACACATGTAAAAATGTTTGAAATGACACATGACATCACTCACCTGAGATGCTGATTGATGCGTACTTTCTAACTCAGAGGAACATAATTAAAGGTAGCAGACCACCAGTGGACCACCATACTACCTCTCTACTTAACTTACTTCCTTAACTCTATCCTTTTGCAAATAATCTGCCTCCCTCAAGCTATGGCTCAGAATAAGAACTACAGTGGTCAATCAGGAAAACTTACTCTTTACTCGTGGGCACCAGTCCATGTCTAAAGTGTTTTCAGCCTCTGCTTGTTTGACTATCTGTACCTATTTATTATGCCACTATTTTACTTGAAATACACATTCAGGAGAGTTTACTCTAAGGAGTCCCATACCTAGACACGTGACTCAAAAAACACTTCCAAGTACTGTCCTTTCTTCCTTAGCTTGTTAAGAGAGGGTGTACAGGCTGCACACTCTGGGCCTTTGTCTTGACTGAAAGCTTTTCCCTGTTTGCTTGAAGGTTGGTGAACCAGACTGATGGCGAGGACAAAGAAGGTGATTTCCCTTCAAGTGTGTTTCCTGTGGACTCAGACTCCTGTGTCTTTCCTGATGCTACTCTGTGTGCTTTCACGGTGCTGAATGACATCCTTATCACCCTGTCTCAGGGCCCATCCAAGTGGAGGATGAGACTGTTTGAGCAGCCCCAAGGCTCAGATGAGGACTCCAGGCCAGAGAGCCGGTTCAGTGAGGTGGAATTCTCTACCTGCATTTTGCCATCAGGGAGCAATGGAAAACCCTTGGCCTCTCGCTTCCTCCCAGTTCTGTGCTGTGCATCTCCTCCAGGCGCCAGTGTTCCTCACACAACTTGGTGTAGTTCTGGAGGTTTTGTGCTAGAGGAAACCCTCTTTGGTTTGCTATTTGGAGCAGATGCTGCCCTTCTGGAATCTCCCATGATCCTTTGTGGTTTTCCAGATGGTCAGCTGTGCTGTGTGCCTTTGAAGGCCCTTTTATCTCCTGAGGTGGCTCTTGGTGGCCCAGAGACCCCTGTTAAGATACTTCACCACTTAGAAGAGCCTGTAGTCTTCATTGGAGCTCTAAGAACAGACCCAAGGATCCAGGAAGACACGGATGAGAAACCACTAATTGAAGACACAAGCTGTGACTGTATGGTAGCTGTTGGTCACTATGGCAAAATGATGGCCATTAAGTCCAGTCGGGAAGAAGGAGGAAATTTGGTGCCAGAACTCAGAGAATACTACATCAGGGGACCAATCCTCTGTGCTGCCTGTGGTGTTGGAAGCCGCATGTATTACAGCACCCATTCTGATCTTTCTGTGGTTGACCTGGCTTGTAATAGCAACCCCTCAGACCCTGAGAAGATAGATAATGTCCAGGGGGTCCTACCTTCAGTTCTGTCGCCAGCCAGTTTAAGTATCTGTAGCGTTGTGACCCTTTCTGTGTCTTCTAGGGCACCTAAAGGTACTGGCAACTATTTAAAGATAAACCAAAGATCTTGCCTAACCCACAGTTTTACTATCTCAGTGAAGTTGTTGGTAGATCCATCTTTCACTTGTTCATTCTATTCCATTCTTTCCTATATCTTCAATTTTACCACCATCTTTCATACCCTTATTGTTAAATCACTTTTCTTATCTCAGGCAGTGCTGACTTAAGAGTAAAGAAAAGTTTAGTTGTATTAAATATGGAACTTGAATAGTATTAACTACATCCTGCAAAACTCCTTCCTTTGTTTTTAGTTCTCATCGTTGGTGTTGGGAGAAGGGGCTTGTCTTTGATTGATTTTGACCCTTGGCTGTTTGATAGATTTCTCACTTAGTTCCTGTTGGGGACAGGTCATATGCAACAAATAGTTTAGGATAAATTCAGATTGACCTAACTGAGACTTTGAGTTTTCTTTTGAAGGTTGAAGAAGCAACTGGTCTAGTCATCAAGTGACCTGCCAGTAAACCACTCTGAAGTAGAGATGTGTGGAAATGAGGGGTTCCACTTTTGTGGGTCTGTTTTCTACTAGACAAAGCCAGAGAAGGTTTGAACTGTGCTTTCCTAATGTGAGGGGGGAAAGAATAGAGTGATCATTTCCATTGCCACATTTTTCATTAAGGTACCTTGTGAGTGTGCTAATAAATTCCATCCTGGAAAGCATTTTATATGAAGAATACTCCTTTAGACATAAAAGCCAAAATCATCTCCACTACAGGGAGAGGAGAATTGAATGGTCAGAGAAGAGAATACCAAACTAGTGAAGACATATATATATATTTGTAACCTTTTTAACAATGAAAAATAAGGCTACTTAAGATGTTGACAGCAAAACGACCTCATTATAATATGCTATTTGCTTGAGGAAATGTGCAAAATGTTATTTATGAACCGAGAGCTTAAGTATACAAAGGAATACATGCTCTTTGGAAAAATCAGAAAAATCATCTATTTGAAAATATCTTCTTGTTGACTTTTTGAGGAAGTCTCTATCAAAAGTTGCCTGTTCCCTTTGACCTCCTTTGGTGGCTATCTTCCTCGGCCTTCCTGTGTCTATAACCCAACCATCAAACGAGATTTAGGGCTTGAAGTGGAACGAGGGCTGGGGAACCAGCAATTTCTTCAAAAAGAACAAGATCTTGTTTGCCCCAAAGCGTTCCTGACAGACAGTAAAGGAGATTGGGAAGGAAACAGAACTATGGTAAAGAGACAGAGCAGCTTTCAGAAAGTCACCTGCCCCTGACTACAGAGGCTGATGAAAAGCTCTCAGCAGGACTCCCTGCTGTGTCTTCTGTCTCTTTGGAAATGCTGCAACATTGTTCTCTGTAGCCTGTCTTACACTGCATAGCACTGTCACTATGTTGTGTTGTATGTGTTTATTGTTTTCCTTGTGACTTTTCTTACCTGTTTTTTCTGTTCATTGTAGTCAGATTAACATCCTTATTGCCATTTCTCTACAGAGTGACTTTATTTTTCTTGGGAGGGTGCATTTGGGATCTCCAGAAGTTTCTCTGAATTTCATTTCAGCAAAGATTGTCTGTATAACAGAAATATCTATGTCTATATCTATATCTACATCTATCTATCTATCTATCGTATTCTGCCTGGGGGTGGGAAATTTTTCTTCCTGGTCTCTGGGCAAGGTATCTTGTCTGTCCCAAAAGAATGGCCTTCTTTCCTCAATAGCTTATTGGTCTTTTGCTAGCTTGTGTCCTGGTGGTCGAGAGAATATTGGGTATCTGAGATATTGCATCCTGTATGCTTATCGGGTCTTAACTATGTGTGTCTCATTTGTCAGGTGAAGCAGAGCTGTTGGCCCTGTCTGCCAAGGGCCGATTAATGACCTGCAGCCTGGATCTGGGTTCTGAGGATTCTCGGTCAGTAAGGATGACCACAGGAAAAGTGGGTCAAAAAATTAAAGAATTGCTCTCTGGAATTGGCAATGTCTCTGAGAGGTAAGCATGCTGTCTCCTTAGCTTCTGCTGCAGATATGAATGTCTATTAAAATGTATCCTATCACTCATATTCATCATTTAGATCTATTTTAATGCATATTGGTTTTGCCTCTGGCTTAGTGTTTAGAATACTGAACGTTGCCATTGGCTGGACAAAATGCTGCATAAATTTGTAGTTTGAGCAGTTGGGAAGCCAGACTATCTCAGGAAGACAAAAGAATCCTTCTCTCTTTCCTAGATAACAGCCACACATCCTTCCTCTGGTAGAAGAGAGGAAGATACACTTAAACCCAGCTAGTCTTTCCTATCAGTTCTTTCAAAAGGATTAGAGGTGACATGTTAAAAGAACATGTGCTTTAGATGAATTCACTTATCTATAGCTGTTTGCATATCTCCCTTTCTGATTTTAGCAGGGTATTATAAAGACTATCTGAATCACAGATGCAATTGTTTTGAATTATTTCTCTAGCTTCCCACTGCTTTCCTTTTAAAATTTTTTTCTCTTTTATTATGAACTTAAACATCAACAAATCCGCACATTTCTGTCTACAAAGAAAAACAAAAAAGGGATTTGTGCTGTATGTGAAACTGAACTTCTGTTATGTACAATTTGTTTTTTCTCCTACTACATACATCTTGCTGGTTTTTTTGTATAATTCATATTTAACATAGTAGTTCCAATACTGCCCTGCTTGTCTGTGTCTGTTTCTGAACTTCCTTCCCACTACTTTCAGTGTTGCTACTTGTACAGCTTCAAAAAGTAAAATGGGCCAATTGGGAACATTTTGGTGAACATCAGGGTGGAGGATGATACATAATTTCGGTCCCATTGAAGGTGTTAATTAACATCAGAGTTGCTATTTAACTGGCCATATATGGGGGTGGTGGCGGGGGTGTGTGTAAAATTTGAACTCAGCAGATCTGGCAGTAGGTTCTGAATAGTCAGAGTAAAACACCAGGCTCTCTGGTGGTTCTTTTCAACTATGTTTTGTATGGGGACTTGCACTATCCCTAGCTAAGGAGATGGGATATCTTGTGTGGGAGTTTAGAGCTTTTTTTGGTAAATTGATTAGAAAGACTTTGTGTGACAAACTAAGTATTCTTCTTTCTACAGAGTGTCTTTCCTGAAGAAGGCAGTTGACCAACGGAACCGTGCCCTGACGTGCCTCAATGAAGCCATGAATGTGAGCTGTGCCCTTCTGTCCAATCGGGAAGGACCAAAGCCAATTAATTGTACCACTACCACTGCCTGGAGCCGCTTTCAACTCCGGGATGTGCTGACAGCCACTTGTTTGCTTGAGAATAGTAGTGACTACAATCTAGACCAGGGGTGGACTTTTTGCATTCAGGTGTTTACGAGTTCCTGTGCCTTAGAAGTGGATTCTGTTGGCTCTGCCATCACTTACACCATTCCAGTTGATCAGCTCACTCCTGGTAGTAAAAGGGAAGTGACATTACCACTTGGCTCCAATGAAAATGGCAAACTAGACCTACCTGTGACCATATCCTGTGCACTGTTTTACAGCCTGAAAGAGATTCTAGGCAGTGCTTTAACCTCTTCAGATTCTCTGGATGCCCCTTTTTTTGATGAATGCCCCCCTGACATCCTGCCTGACCGGGATGGTATCTTCCTGCCCCTGGGTGAATACACTGTGGACATGCTGCAGTGCCTTCGTTTCCCTAGCCTTGCAGTGGCTGAAATGCAAGTTCCAGGCCTTCCCAGCCCTACCAATGACCCTGTGAAAACCTTTTTAGATGCTTCTCGGGGGCAAGTAGAGCCTGAACATATGAAAAACATCGAGCCAATGGGACCAGACTTCCTTAGAGCCAAGTACCTTCCACCATCAGTGGCCTCAGTCAAGGTGTCATCTGAGCTGCTCAAAAATGCTCTGAAGGAATATTGCTCAGGTGGGTAATAATGACTGGTGGCTCTCTCCCTGATCCTGAAAGGACTTCAGAGCCTAGGAAGATTAGATCCATTCAGTCTATCATCTTTCCTTCCCACCCTATCATTCCTTGCTGTAGCAATTGCTACTTCTTCCTCTGGTGTGATTGAGGGTTGGGGTATTTCCGATTGTTATATCTAAATCCCCTTCTCCTTTGGATTTATGTCTTAAAGATAGAACTTCATGCCTTCTCTCCCCCATCCTGAACATACCCACTTAAAAAACTCTTTTTGAAAGAATATTAGGCTATTTAAGTACTCTATCTTCCCTTTTGAAGAAGCTGAGGTTTTTGAACTTTTAAAAATTTCCTCTTAGCCTGAATAACAGGATAGTAGCAAAGGGAAGAAGGATTTGAATTGGCAAGCTGTTCTTGGTAGATATTGGCCATTAAAGCAATGGGGAGTGTATGTAGCCTTCCCTAAAGTGATAGGTATTTTTTTTCTGCCTTTCCAGAAGTCCCCCTGTGTTGTGCTACTCTCCAGTGGCTATTGGCTGAGAATTCCATAGTGGACATAGTGAAGACACAGGTGCTGACAGAAGTCCAGGGGGTGGCCCCAGATGGAAACGACATTCACCTCCTCGTTCGAGAGGCAAGGAATGGGTTAGCTCACCTGTTTCTGCAGGGAAACCTTTACCAGCCACCACCCTTACCCTGTTCCACCCTAATTTCTCTTCACAATCTCTCAGTCAGGTTGTGGAACAGCTGGAGAACCTCTGTCACATGTAGGGCCTAGGGTTAGTAGCTCATGTCTTGACTTGTGTGTGAGGCATGGTGCCTTTGTAACCTTGTGGTTACAAAGATAGTTTGAGAACCACAATCACGTACTTTCGTGCATGGACCATTCTGATACAAGTTCTTTACCTCACCTACTTCCCCTCGCCAACATGGAAAAACCCTCACTGGCAGAATAACAGTGCTTTTATAAGGAACTAGTGACATCATATCTGGTTTTATTAATTATAAGTTAGCTATTAATGCCAGAAAAAATGTCGGCCTCTTTTTTATTAGAAGAGGCAAATCCTCAGACCTCTGAGAGGGCTCTTACAGACCAGCCTTTGTTTCTCCACTCCCTTTCTGATGCCAGCCTGATTCTCAAAGCTGAAATGTGATGTCAGGTCCAACAGCCTTCTCTTGGGAACATCTCCTAGCACATGGCCTTGTAGAAATAAAAGGCTGACAGTGCTTTTGTACAACCAGTCTTGCTCTCCTCATTCCTTCCCAACTAGCAGTGCTGTGCAGAGCAAAAGATATTTGTGTTCTTTCCCTGCCCCCTTTCTCTTCGTTCTAGGGAAGGGCAAATTATATGAGCTCAGACCGTCTGGCCTAAACTCAGGTATAGAGGGCTTCTGGAGACCATAGTGGTTTTGAAATGTTGATCTAGAATTTGCCTGTAATGAAGACCTCAGAGGCCGGCTTCAACGCTTTAGTCTCTTGGAGATCTCCTGGAATCCCCAGATGGTTTCAGACCAAAGTAAACTCTTGAGACTGGGCCAAAAATAGCTTCTAGGTGCTGCTGTGCTATTAGGAACTTTACAGGAACAACGGCTGATAATAGTCCAGCATCTTGCATTTCCCACAGGGTCCAGTAGAAGGAGCTAATGGTTGAAGAAGGAGCAAAATCCTAATTAAAATTCCTGTCCTGGGGGGTGGCCTGTCCTGTGTGCTAATTACTAAGGACAAGCCAGACTTGCCTGGCTTTCTGTTTTTCTTCAGATTTACTGGATTGTTTCCCCTTCTTCAAAGTACAAAGTACAAAGTCATAGCTACTTCTACTGCATTCTTGACAAGGTTGGATAAATCTTCCTGGAGAGATGACTGGCCAATCAGAAGATACAACTTGCCTTCAGCCTTTCATGCCTGAAAACATTAATACCAACAGTAATGTGATTACTGACAGCATTAGTACAGCCCAGGACTCAGCTTTCTGGATTAAATCCATTGGTGCTGCTATGCGCCTCTTGTTGAGTGTTGGGACACAGGTCTGTCTCATTAACATGCTTTTGGTGGCAATGGACTGACAGGGTTGGAGATTTATGGTTTCCATGGAGGCTTGATTAAACTAGTCACCTCAGATTTTTCTGTTGTAGATAAATCTGGCTTGAGGCCCTGGAGTGAGTTCAGCAGGTCTTGATTTTAAGGGGACAAGTGCTCCACATTTTCAAACTCATTCTGTATTTTTGGGCCCCACTGGAAACATCTGTTTAGAAAATAACTATCATTGATTTCTGACAGTTAGCTGGTCTGTCAGGCTTAGAACTAATGTTGGTAGTACAGGAGCCTTTGCCACAATGATTATCCTTTATGTTCAATCACTGCTAGCTTCTAGCAAATAGGTAGCATGGTGGTGTTAAGCTAGGTGATGTGGGAGCACCTGCCATGCTCATGAAAAAAGATTTCAGTAGAAGTAACCTCAATGAGAGAGGGAGTCACCTCCATCAGGGATTTTAGAGAAGGGTTGAGTGGAGTCCCTTCATCCTTTTTAATGAAATTCAATGATACGCAAAGTTTGCAGTAAGGATCTCTTCTTTGTTGCAGGTGGCCGTGACTGAGCTGTGCCCTGCAGGGCCCATCCAGGCTGTGGAAATCCAGATGGAGAGTCCCTCTCTGGCTAACATGTGCAGGGTGCATCATGCAGTGATCAGACGCATCCAGGTATTTAAAAACTCATCAGTGAGGCAGTGTGACCCATTAATCTATGAGGCATTCTGCTGAGAGCCCCACCAGCATAGCCCCAAACAGAAAGGAGCAGGAGTGGTTTTAAATAGCTTTATGGGGTCTCTATGTGTACAGTTTAGTTGCTTGTAGCATGAGCTACATTTACCATGCCAGGATGTTGCAGGAAAATCTATCTCAGTCTTGTCTATTCTGCTTCTAAATGCATCTGAAACAGTGCTGGGTTTCTTTGCAGCTAAAAGGAGTCTGGTATTGTGTGCTCTTGTTTACCATGGAAACAGCCATCTCTCACAGCAAGCAGCCAGGCCTCTTTCCTTTCAGATGCCATTCTTTCCTGGTGTTTGTCCTTGTGCTACCTCTGTAGGGTCATATGGGTGTTGGGAACAGTGTCTAAATTCCTTATGGCTCTCAGATAAAAACATTAAGTGTATTAGTCATACTAACTATGCAAGAAGGTTCTTTAGCCCATTTACCATAGAGTTTAAGTTCCCACATTTTTGCTGCTTCCTCATCCTAGCCCTACCAGCTTCCACTCTGAATATGCAGTGAGCACCTGATCCTTTTTTAAAAAATAATTAATTAATTAATTTTATTTTTTGGTTGGGCAGTGAGGGTTAAGTGACTTGCCCAAGGTCACACAGCTAATATGTGTCAAGTGTCAGAGGCCGGATTTGAATTCAGGCCCTCCTGACTCCAGGGTCGGTGCTCTATACACTGCGCCACCTAGCTGCCCCCCAATCTTTAGTATATAATATGCTATTGGGTGCATTAGGGTAACTGACCCAGAAAATTGGTTTGAAGTGGAACAGCAAGGAGAAATCCAATGGTTTGCATATTTTTAAGTTAAAATTGGTTGGTGGTTCTCTAATATGCAGAAGACCATTTCTGAAGTGGGTATTAGAATTCCTAATACCTATTGACCATTCTTTGGTTTATGGGAAGCTTCTTCAGCTTACTGTTTCCAAAATCGTTTTGGATTGTATACAATAGAGTAAGAATAATAATGAAAATAACAACATGGAGCCAGTGTGATATAAGGGAAAGAACATGAACCCTGAAGTCGGATGACATGGATTCAAATCCTGCTTCTGACACAAATTAGCCATGTGACCTTTGACAAGTCATTTAACCTTCCAGGGCCTCACCTTCTCAAAGCCTAGCCCATCATCCATGTCATGGATAGGGGAGAGGGTGCTACAGCAATGTGAAAGAATGCTAGCCAGGGTGCTATAATCAGTGTGTCTGAAGACTGCTACAGTAGCTGTGAAGGCCTGACTAGAACCCTGAAATTCTGTCCAATTAGGGCCTGGTATCGTACTTATTGAATTAGCACTCTGACCAGTGTGATAAAACTACTCCTATGAATCTAAGAAATAGGCATAGGCTTGACAGCCTGGCACTACTCAAAATTCATCATGATGATCCTCTTAGCATGAAGGGCAGCAGAAGCAGTTGTGTTCCTTCTAGTTCTGCTATCACAGAACGGCAGAATACATCAGAACAAATCAGAAATACCAACATCCACCTTTTGGAAGTCCTTTGATGCAGCTGGTACTGACTCTGAAAGCAGGCAAATGTTAAATGTGCACGAAGTGGACTAAAGACATGAATACTTTATTATGCACCAATACTCATAGTATAACAGAATTGGAAACGGATCTCAACAGTTATAGACAAGGGTTTTATCCTGCTTCTTTTCAATGATACTGTCAACCTCATGTCACCAAACAACATATTGCTGACTAGTGCAAAGGTGATCATAAAAAAAGACTACTTTGGATAAAGCACCGGCCCTGGATTCAGGAGTTCCTGAGTTCAAATCCGGCCTCAGACACTTGACACTTACTAGCTGTGTGACCCTGGGCAAGTCACTTAACCCCCATTGCCCCGCAAAAAAAAAAAAAAAAAGACTACTTCATTAAATGTACATTAGATGAAATAAGAGATGAAATTGAGAGGCTAATGAAATTTGAAGAAGGTAAGTTGATGACATGGAGGTCATTGAAAATCTGCACTTAATACAGACTCTAGAAATTATATCTAAAACATTGTGAAGCATTCTACCTACCTCCTTACTGAGAGGTGATGGGCCTAGGTTGCAGAATGGATCCTGGACATAGTCATTGTGAGAATTTGTTTTGCTTGAATATGCATATTTGTTACATGGGTTTGGGGGCTTTTTTCAGAGTGGGAGGTTGGAGGGAAAAAATACATTAAAACAATTCCTAAAACAAAATCTTTACCTAGTAAGATATAACCAAGTAGCTAAAGTTATACATCAGAAGCTTGGTGTCTTTAATGGATTGACATGACAAATTCCCATGCTACAAATACAGACCTCCAACTATAGTGGAGAAAGTAGCTGATAAGCTATACTGAAATCAGATCATTATGACACCCTGAACTACTGCCCACAATAGCCTGAACATGACATTGATCTGTAAAAACTGAAGAACATTCTTAATAGATGTCACTAAACCAAAAACATATCTCCCAACTACATGGAACAAAAAGCTTTCAAAGTTTTGAGATGTAGCAGAGATCAAAATCGCATTTGATCAGGAAGTCAACAGGATAGGACCTGTAATGCTTTCAGTGAGCCTTCAGAGGCTGGGCTTATATTGTAATACTCTTTTTAAACTAAAAGGGCAAGTTACCTTATCCCCTTACACAATAGTCTGTAAAAGATAAAATATGAAAGAATAATAGGATAGTGGCTTGTCTTAGAGGATTCTGTCTCAACTTCATTGAAAAAGATTTGAAAAAAGAAATAATAATGCCTACAGTTACATATTGCCCTAAGGTTTACAAGGTACTTTACGTGCATTGTTATGACCTTAAAAATAATAGTCAATGTTTCATTTTATACATGAGGAAACTGAGGTTCAGAGGTGGAAAATTATTTGCCTAAGGTTATACATCTAATAAATAGTAGAATCTAAATCTGGTGCTTTTTTTTCATTACATTAGAAAACTGTCCCACTGTAGAAATATTTTTGAAGATTCATTTGGGATCTGTTGAGCATATTCAAACAGTCTGGGAAAGTGAAAAATCAGTGTAGCATAAGATCAGGGAACAAGTCACACACTGAGTTAGGGTTCAGGGATGTGTACAGAGACTGCCTATGATGTGGTCCATTAGTTCAGATGTTTTGTAATTGTCACTAGGTATTCGCATAGCTTAGCGTTTCAGGAAATTCCTGTCCTTGGCTCTTGACTGGAGCCAAATCTCAAAGTTCTTATAAACTGGGACCCATAATTCTACACTTGTGGGTCTCAGAGCAAGGCTTCTCCATGTAGGAAAGGACAACTGACCAGGCTAGGAAAGTGTCTGAAAGAGAAAGGAACAGAAACCACCTGGGAAGTGTTAAGCAAAGTAATAGTCACTTGTAGCTCCATCGTAGAGCTCTTTGCATGAAAAGGAATGAATAGAAAACCACCCCTTGAGATAGGCTGGAAAAGGTTTATTTTAAATGGTTTAGGATCTAAAATAGGTTTTGCTGGTGGTAAGGGTAGAAAAAATATTGGCCATGTCAGTTCAACAAATATATTTATTGTTGAATCAGCATGGTTTCAATACCTCAGAGTTATCTTTGACTTCCCTCTCCCTTATCCCCCACACCCAGGCAATTGCCAAGTCCTGTCAATTCTGCCTATGCAACATTTCTCACAATCTGTTTCCCCTTCACTTACACTGCCACCAGTATAGTTCTCAAGCCATCGTGATTTTTTAGCTGGACTATTGTTCTAATTTTCTGACTGGTCTCCTTGCCTCTAGTCTCTCCCATCTCTAATTCATAGTTCAAAACAGTCTTCTTAATTTATAGGGATGGTCACTTCATTCCCATGCTCAAAAACACTGAGTGATTTTCCTGAGGTGGTTATTGATGGTTCTCCAAAGGAATTCTGTGTCATCAGTAAAAAGGTTCTGAGTACACAACTCCAACCTATATTTGTTTATAAATATATACTATATGTAATAAGAAAAATATATGCAAAAACAGACATAAAAAAGATCAAATTATTTTCAAATATTTTAATTTTATTAATGGTCCAAAACCTTTTGCCTCTAAAAAGTTATTAATATTTCTTCAAGCAATGTCATTTAATATGCTTTGTTTAAAAAAAAATCTCAGTTTAGCACTTTTGCTATAGCAGGGGGCAGCTAGATGGTGCAGTGGATGAAGCACTGGCCCTGGATTCAGGAGAACCTGAGTTCAAATCTAGCCTCAGACACTTGACACTTACTAGCTGTGTGATCCTGGGGAAGTCACTTAACCCTCATTGCCCCACAAAAAAAAAATCAACCATCCAACTTTTGCTATAGCAATTCCAAATTCCAGTTCCTTCTAAGTTCAGTTTATTTTGATGTTCAGTATTACTGGCTGTCACAGCTGACAAAGATACCCCACAAAGACATGTAAATCCAAATGGAAAAAGTGCATCAGTGGCCCTACTTACTAAATCATGATGCATATTTTTCAGTCCCTCCCACAAGTTATTGAAGGGTTTTTGTGGTATCTTGCATAGTACATTTACATCTTTCCTGCAGCCATTCAGTTGTTTTTGTAAACTAATTGGAAAGTGTTGCCTTTTTACATTTTTAACAAATGGGTTAAAAACCCACTGAAATTCTTTGGAAGATTTTGAAACAGTTTAGATTATTCTGTTCCCAAGTTATTTAAGGGTACTCCTCTGAGAGTTCTTATAGGTTTCATACATAGTTTTCAGCAACAAAAACTTATTTTTTTAATGCCTTGCTATTCACGATGGCTTCATACTTTCATCAGCTAATTCTCTAGGTACATTATTAACTATAATGGATAACAAGTTATATTTCAGATAATCTTTACAATTTCAGATTTTTTGGCCTACTTCATGTCAGATCCAATTAGTTCATCACTGCCTGTAATGTAGCTGATGAAGTACTCATGCGAAGGGTAGGAGCAACATCCCTATCATTTTCTCGTTCAGTTGTGCAGCATTATTAGTATTATCTTCAATCCACAGTTTCTTTGCAGGGATCTTTTTATGCCACTTGACCATTTTGAGGTTTAGTTTAATTAAAACTAGATAACATAATTTGTAAATCCACTTAAGGCAGATGTAAAATAAAATACTTTTAAATTTGCTGAAAGCAAACGAATGAGTGAGAATGGCATTGCCAGCCCCTCCATTCCATGTGGAATGCCTAGTTCTGAGGATACTTCATGTTCCATATCACACTTCAACACTTCAAATATAGACCAAGTAGTGGGGGCAGCAGCATAAGTCTATATAGTAAATATTAGTGAAGCCTAATTTCTTATTTTTATATAAAAATAAATATAAAAAGAAATTCTAAGATGTTCTTCCTGTACTTGCACCCTAGTGGATCTTCTTGTATACCCCTTGTGGGGCACATAACCCATTTTGGATACAGCTGACCTATAGGATAAAATACAAAATCCTTATCTACTATATAAAAATGTAAGTTCCTTGAGGTAAGGGAGTATTTTTCTTTTTGTATTTGTGTTCTCAGTGCTTAGCACAGGGCTTGGCATGTAGTTAACACTTAATAAATGCTTTTTCATTCAGTCAGTCATTCAAGGCCTTCCACAATCTGACTTCAGCCTACCATTATAGCTTTATTTTGCACTGCTATTATTCATGTACTCTGAGAAAAATTGGGCTACTAACTTTCTAGCTCTCTCTCCTCTCCATGTCTATGTAGTTGTGTTATGCCTGAAATATGCTGCCTCTACACTTGCCTGTTGACATTCCTCCCTTCCTTCAGGGTCTAGCTCAGGTGCCACCTCCTCTGTGATCCCTTTCATTACTGCCACCTCAAAGTCAATCAAGCAATCAGTAAGCATTTATTGAGTATTTATTATGTGCCAAGCATTGTGCTAGGCCTTGAGAATTCAAACACCAAAATGAAATAATCCCCACTTACAAGGGACTTATGTTCTAATGGGGAAGACAGCATGTGTGTGTGTGTGTGTGTGTGTGTGTGTGTGTATGTGTAATAAAAAGAGAATAAACTTCATTGGTTCTCTGTCATCTTCAGCATCAAATATAAAAACCTCTCTTTGGCATTCAAAGCCCTTTATAACCTTTTTACTCCCTGCTTCCCAACTTTCTAGTTTTCTTACACTTTGTATACTCCACTCATACCCCCACCTATTCTGATCCAATGATGTTGGCTTCCTGGATGTTCCTAAGACAAAACATTTTATTTCCTGACTCTGGGTCTTTTCCCTGGCTGTCTCCCATGTGTGGAATTCTATCCTTCCTCATTTCTACTTCCTGACTTCTTTCAAGTGCTAGCTAAAATCCCACATTCTACATGAAGCCTTTTCTGATTTCCCCTTAATGCTAATATCTTCCCTCTGTTGATTATTTCCTATTTCTTCTCTATATAGCTTATTTGTAAGTAGTTGTTTGCGTGTTGTATCTCCCATTATCTTGTGAGCTCCTTGAAGTCAGGGGCTATCTTTTGCCTTTCTTTATATTCCTAGTGCTTAACACAATGCTTGGTACATAGGAGGCTCTTAATAAATATTTATTGATTAAATAAAATAAAATACCAAGCAGTTAAATATAAGGTAGTTTCATTGGAAGAAAACTAGTACTTGGGGAGGAACAAGAAAGGCTTTATTACCTGGTGGAGGTGAGAAGAGATCTTACCCTCCCCAGTCCTTTCATGCCTCTCTGACCTCTTAATATGCACTTAGTACATTCTAATTTGCAATATAGTTATTTTTTACATTTTAAAAATCTTTATCTCCAAGGCTGAACATACTTATTTGCCCTTAGTAAACACTTAATACGTTTGTTAAAATTGAATTGAATGCCATGTGTGTAGATATGCTTGAAAGTATACTCTTTCTGTCTCTCTCTTACTCTCTTCCTTTATGTCTCATACTTACATATTCACACTCATACACATAGAAAATGAAGAATAGGAAAACGGAAGATGGTTCTTGAAGTGCCTAAATTGATTTGGGTAGCTGTGCCTCATATATCTTCTGTTCATCCAGCTATAGTACCAGCTGATGAGTCTCCCTGGATCTCTTTGGATTCAGATCATAGTTAGGTGAGCAGATTGGGGTTTTGTAGCAAGACTTTCAGAAAGCAAGAAGACTGGGAGGTTGTTGGTTGGGGTTTTTTTAAACTTTTTTTTTTTTTTACAATGCAACCATAAATTAGACTAAGTGGAGTGAATAAATGGGACACTTCATTGGAGGTCTCTGCATGAGACAACTTCAGGGGATTGAAGGCAGGAGCAGGTCTCACCAGTATCCTTACTTTGAAGACCATGGGATTAGAGTTGCTCAGGTGGGGAATGCCAGAGCATCTGAAATTATAATTAGGCCCAAAGGTGAGAACAGGAGAAAAAAAGAAGGGACGGAGAAGATGAGCTAGATGTGGGGCTGAAATTTCTTGGGGGAGGTGGGAAGATTAGTGGATGAAAAAGGACAAAATGAAATTTGTTTCAGAGTCAATAACCATCACCCTCTAGGTTTCTTTGTAAGGGCATCCGCAAAGGCCCTGACCACACAAGGAACAGAAAATAGTTCATGTGGATGAATAGGAAAGTAGAAAAAGCAGTGAAGAGTGAGCAGGAGAGAGGCCTGAGAGAGGCATAAAACAGCAGGCACTACAGAGGCCTGGGAAGATTACAGAATGGAATTAATAGAGTGTAAAAGTGGGGAGGGAGGCAGTAAAGATGAAGATCTAAAAGAAGATTGCAGGAGATAAAAGGAAAAATGTCAAGCTCACATCCAGGGAGAGGCAGTGAAGAGATGAGTTTGAATAGGGTTCATTTCTTCATTCTAAGAAGGGTATGGGGAACAGATGCCAGAAATGAATCTGTGGTCCCTCCAAGGAAGAAATACACCATCCCAAAGTATTTTAGGTATATATCAGGACAGGTAATGGAGAAATAAACATGGCTGGTGACCATCAGAGGACTAGGCTGAGACTAGCACAAGTTCAGAACAGGAAAGAAAACAGTCATGGTGCCTAAGCAAGCAGCTCTTTTAGGAAACAAGGAATAAAACTCTTTTTTTTTCTTTTTTTCTTTTTTTTTTTTTGTGGGGCAACGAGGGTCAAGTGACTTGCCCAGAGTCACACAGCTAGTGTCAAGTGTCTGAGGCCGGATTTGAACTCAGGTGCTTCTGAATCCAAGGCTGGTGCTTTATCCACTGCGCCACCTAGCTGCCCAGGAGTAAAACTCTTTAGAAGGTTTCTGCAGACAACTCTAGAAAGGGGTGATAGAACTTGTCCATTGGCTTTTTAATCCTTTTGTGTTTTTTTTTATTTCCTCTATCCTACATAGGTAATGATCATGGACCAGGCTGCTCAGGGTTCTAACCCACCTGATCTCCGTGTGCAGTATCTTCGTCAGATCCATGCCAATCATGAGGTGGGTGACAGCCTGCATCCTTCCTTCTAGAAAACCTGGCATCATGCTGTTGTTTGAGGCTCTAACTGGCCTAGAGGTGAATGGGTAATTTGGGACCTACATCACATTCTTGTTTATGTCACTTTAATAAATTTTTCTGTTTAGCCCTGTAACAGGAATGCCAGCAGGTAATATTACATACATGATCATTATATAAACACATAACTAGAAGGAAAGAAGAGTTTGTAGCTATCCCTTTATGGTGCTACAGATGTTGCCTAGATTATTCCAAAAACTTCTCAATGCCAATGCTTATGCTTTGCTCCTGGAGTGAAGGTCTTCTTGTTGTCTGGAACCTATGTGAATCAGACACAAACTCTCAAGCCAGGTGGAGCCCAGAATTCCAATATTCTATTATTAATTTTTTTTTGCGTGGGGCAGTGAGGGTTAAGTGACTTGCCCAGGGTCACACAGCTAGTAAGTGTCAAGTATCTGAGGCTAGATTTGAACTCAGGTCTTCCTGAATCCAGGGCCAGTGCTTTATCCACTGCGCCACCTAGCTGCCCCTCCAATATTTATTCTAAATAGTTTAGGGCATGACCAAAATTGGAAGGAGCAGGTTGGCTGATTGTATATGGACATAATGTCAGTGAGAATATTTAACAAATTGACATGGTCTTGTAAGAGTGGCATCAGGTGTGCTAAAGTTCAGAGTGGTCTAAGGATAGTGAAGAAAGCTAAACTACTGAAAAGAGGTTTTTTTAACTATATTGGGGAAAAAAGAGGGATTAAAGAGGGTATGGGACCACTGCTTGGGATAAATGGGAGGTAGTGGTAGATAGTGGGGAAAAGTTAGAGCTACTTAACTCTTACTTTGTTTCTATTTTCTCTACCAAGGAGAACAATCATTGAATTAGAAGGGACAGAATGAAAATGACTTATGATCAGCTGAGTAGGGACATAATAATCACTAGGGACATAGTAAGAAATTACCTGCTTGTCCTTGATCAGTTTAAGTAACTCAGCTTACATGAACTACAGTTCTGGGGCCCACACTGAATAGTTAGGAAATGTCCAGAAGAGGGTAATCAGACTGATGAAGGCCTGTGAAGTCATGCTATATATATATAGAAGGATCAGTTGAAATTGGGGAAGAGTATCCTGGAAAAGAGAAGATTTAAGGTGAAGATGAGAGCTGTTTTTAGATAATCAAAGGGCTATCACAGGGAAGAGGAACTTTTTCTGCTTAGCCCAGAGGGCAGAGAACTAGGAGCATTGGGTGGAAATGGTAGACAAATTTAAGCTTGCTATGAGAAAAGAAATTCCTAATAATTAGTTACCCAAAAGTGGAATAAGCTGCTCTGGGACTGGAAGACCATTTGTCTGATATGTAGTATAGGATATTCTTCTTCAGGGATGTGATAGACTGGATGCCCTTTGGGGTCCCTTTCCACTGTGACATTTCTGGGATCACGGGTTTCAGTTCTAGTATGGGACAGTTAGTTTCACTGAGAAACTGTTCCTTTTTTCCAAGTGGTAACAAGATCGATCGGGTGAGTATGAAAAGATATCACCAGTACTTGAAAAACGATTCAAAAGTGCTTGCCCTCCTGATAGTGGGTAGTAGTGTCAGGCTCTCTTGTCTGATATTTTTGCTTCTGTGCTGTCTCTTCTTCCATTAGGTTTGTTCTGCTTGGCCCTAAAGACAAACCTAGCTCTTGTTCCTGCTGTGTACCTACTTACTTCTGCCTCTGTTACATTGGGAGAATGTTATGTTCCCAGGACTTTCCTTTGGGGAATCAGTGTTCTCTCTTCTCCTTCAAGCTGTACTTGAGCTTATCTCTTCCATGAAGCCTTTCCAGACTGCCCCTGCCCTACAGCCTTCTAATCACTCCCCACTCCTAACAAAAACAGCTGGTGTTTATATAAAGTGTTTTACAGCATACCCAAGAGCTTTTCTTCCTTGTTCAACCCTTTGTTCTGCTGTTGTGGTGGTTGTTGTTTGTGTTTTTTTTAAATAATTGTGCTTGGCCCATTATTCCTATTAAACTTAAAGTTTTACTTCATAGACCTTATCTAGGAAGGTGATAGCCCTACTATATTCTATCCTGGTTAGTCAGTCAATAAATATTTATTAAGGGGTTACCATGTGCCAGGCACTGTGCAAAGTGTTGGGGACTCAAAGACAGTTCAATGTACAAACAAGATTTATAGAATATAAATTGGAGATGATCAATAGAGGCAAGACACAAGATGGTATTTTAGCTGGGACTTGAAGGAAACCAGATTAGCCAGGAGTTAGATTTGAATAGGGAGAGAATTCTCTGCATGGGGTACAGCCAGGAAAAATATTCAGTCTTGTTCAAGGACTAGCAGGGAGGTCATTGTCACTGGATTGAAGAGTACATAGTAGGGGGGTGGGGTAAGAAGACTGGAAAGGTAGGAGCGGGCCAGGTGAAGGGCTTTGAATGTTAAACACAGGATTTTATATTTGATCCTGGAGGTGATAGGGAACCACTAGGGTTGATTAAATAATAGGAGTGACATGGTTAGATCTTCTCTAAGAAGATTAATTTGAAAGCTGAGTGAAAGATGGAATGGAGTAAGGAGAAACTTGAGGCAGGTAGGTCAACCAGCAAGCTGTTGCAATAGTCTAAGTGAGAGATGATGAGGGTCGTAGCAGTGTAGTGGCAGTGTCAGAGGAGAGAAGGGGGTATATACTAGAGAAGTTACATGTTAAAATTGACAGGACTTGGCACCAAACTGGATATACGGGGGATGAAAGTGGGGAGTTAAGGAAGACAGCTAGGTCTTGAGCCTTGGTGACTGGAAGGATGTTGATGCCCTTGACAGCAAAAGAGAAGTTAGGAAGAGGAGAGGATTTGGGGAGAATGATAATGAGTTTAGTTGTGGATGTCCAGTGTGATATGTCTAATAGGCAGTTGAAAATGTGAGTGGAGGTTCGGAGAAAAGTTAGGGCTAGATAAATAGATCTGAGAATCTTCAGCATAGAGATGATAATTGAATCCATGGGAGTTGAAAAGATAACCGAGTGAAATAGTACAAAGGGAAAAGATAAGAGGTCTGAGGACAGTCCTGCGGCATGCTCAAGGTCCGTGGGCATGACCTGGATGAAGACCCATCAAAGGTCCTGAGAAGGAACAGTCAGATAGTAAAAGAACCAAGATAGAGAGAATATAGAGGGGAAGAGGGTGATTGGCAGTGTCAGAGGCTTCAGTAAGGTCAAGAAGGATGAGGACTAAAAAAGGCCACTAGATATGATGATTAAGAGATTATTAGTAACTTTGGAGGGAGTGGTTTCAAATGAATGAAAAGGTTAAAAACCAGACTATAGAGGGTCAAGAAGAGTGAGAGGAAAGGAATTGAAAGCATTGAGTATAAAGAACCTACTCATGGAGTTTTGCCACAAAAAGGTGAAGAGATATGGGACAATAGCTAGTCGAAGTGGATGGATCAAAGGAAGGTTTTTTAAGGATGGGGATGAGATGGACATGTTTGTAGGCAGTAGGGAAGGAGCCAGTAGACAGGGAGAGATTGAAGATAAGTGAGAGTGGGGACGACAGAGAAGGCCATCTGCTGGAGAAGACAAGATGGAATGGTGTCACTTGTGCATGTAGAAGAGGTTTTCCTTATTAATTTCCTTAATAATAAGGAGAAGGTTCACATCTTCATGTGAGAAAGGAGTAAAGGAGGAAATAGTGGCAAAAGGCATTTGGATGATGTGAGATGAGGAAAAAAAGAGGGAGATCTTGGTGAATGGCTTCCTTTTTTTTTTCAGTGAGATTAAAAAAGAAGGTTTTCAGGTGAGAGGGTGGAAGAGGGAAGTATGGTTCTAGGCACCACATTTAGGAATGACATTGAGATGAGTAAACAGTATGATGTAGCAAACAAAAACACACCATCTTGGGTTGAATTCAAAGACAGCTTCCAAAAATGAAGAGGTCCCACTGTACTCTGTCCTCAGACTGGAGTATTGTTCAGTTCTGGGAGCTACAGTTCAAGAAGGACATTGATAAACTGGAAATTAACCAGAGGAGGGCAAATAGGATGGTGGAACCTCTGAGTCCATGTCGTATAAGGATTATTTGAAGAAACTAGGGATATTTCACCTGGAGAAGAGAAGACTCTGAGAGTTAAGGTGGGGTTAGAATATGTGAGGGAGCAGACATGCTTGATGTTTTCAAGTGTTTGGAGGGCTGCCCATGGAAGAAGGATTAGACTTATTCCAAAGTAATAGATAGAAGCTGCAAAGAGGAAATTAGACAGTCAGGGAATGTTTTAAAAAAATATTTTATTTTTTCAAATTACATGTAAAAATTTTTAACATTCATTTTTAAAAATTTTGAGTACCAAATTATCTTCTTCCATCTCTCCCCAACCCCCTCATTGAAAAGGCAAGCAATTTGATATAGGTTATATATGTTTAGTCATGCAAAACATATTCCCATATTAGTCATGTTGTGAAAGAAAACACCCAAAAAAACCCCAAGGAAAAAAATTTTTAAAGTATGCTTCCATTTGTATTGCTTTGATCTGCATTTAGTCTCTATCAGTTCTTTTTCTGGAGGTGGATAGCATTTTTCATGATGAATCCTGAAGAGTTATCTTAGATCATTTATTGTTGAGAATAGCCAAGTCATTCACAGTTCTTCATTATGCAGTATTGCTGTTACTGTATACAATGTTCTCCCGGTTGTGCTTATTTCACTCTGCATCAGTTCATGTAAGTCTTTTTTTTTTTTTTTTTGGTGTGTTTTGTTTGTTTTTTTGTGGGGCAGTGAGGGTTAAGTGACTTTCCCAGGGTCACACAGCTAGTAAACATCAAGTGTCTGAGGCCATACTTGAACTCAGGTCTTCCTGAATCCAGGGCTGGTGCTTTTCCACTGTGCCACCTAGCTGCCTCAGTTCATGTAAGTCTTTTCAGATTTTTTTGAAAGCATAGGAAAACTTTTCTTAACAGATAGAGCTATCCTGAAGTGGAATAGACTGCCTCAGGAGGTAGATGGCCATTTATAGGGCATGATAAGAGTCAGGGTTCTGTTTGCACATGGGGTGAACTAGATGGTAGATGAGGTCCCCTCCACCTCTCAAATTCTATGATAAATCTTGAGAGCATCCAGAGGATGGTAACCAGGTTTTGAAGGGCCTTGAGATGGCATTATACGAAGACCCATTGAAAACACTGGGATTGGTTAGACTGGAGAAGAGAAACTCAGGGTAACATGTTTGAAGAGCTGACACGCAGAATAGGGAGGGATTAGACTTGTTCTCCTTACCCTCAGTGGGTAGAACAAGTAGCCGTGAGTAGAAGTCACAAAGGGGCCAATTTAGACTCAATCAAAGGGAAAACTTAATACCATTTAGAGTTCTCTGAAAATAAGATGAGTGGCCATAGGGGGATGATCGGTTTTCTTTCCCCCCCAAATTATTTACATTAAGCTTTTATTTCAGAGAAAAGTATAGTTAATAAAAAAAAATTAGCAGTACTTTCCCATTGAAAATATCACATTTAAGTCAGAAACTGGTAGCTGTAGTCACTTCTTAATATTTCTTGAAATGAGTTGTTCTGAGATGACTCCTTCTGTGGACTTTCTCCTCCTTACTTAGCTAAGCCACTGATGCATCGTGAACACTGAGAATTCAGTGTTAGTCTAAGAAAATATGAGGAGGAAAGTAAACTTGGCTACTGCAAAAGCATAATGCATTCCAAAGTCCACAAAGGTTTATCTGTAGATTGCCTGCAACAGTTAACCTTCTGTGCAGTTGACAATACATTTCTACAACTTAGTTTCTATTTTGGTACATTTAAGACTCATCTGTTGCATTTATCAGATATATATACACACACATTTCTTGTTAATATAAAATTAAACTATCTTAGAAAAATGAGATCTAATGATAGGCACAGAAATACTATAGGGAGTGCCCCAGAACGGTTTTAAATTTTTTTGACTAGGCTCTGCCAGTCGGTGTTCTACTAAGGCATATTGGTAGAGAAGATGGTCAGTTTTCAAGTAAAAGAAGTATGTTATAGTGGGAAGCAGTGATTTGGGATTCAGAGGACTTGGACCCACATGCCAGCTTAGCCATCTGTTTACCTGTGTGACTTTGAGTTAGTCCTGAGGGAACCTGGTGGTCCTGTAGCTTCAACTCTTGGGATTTCAATAAAATTACATTATTTCATGGCATTCTGATTCCCCTGCTTTCCTTTGAGATGAGAGAACTCTCCATTTGCAAAGGTCAGCCAGCCATTTCTTTTCAGGAACCAACAATTACTTTAAAAATTATTGAAATCTTTTGTTTTCTCATCACCTTCATTTAAATTTCCAAATATATTCCTTTCCCCTCACCCCTACCAAGCCAATCCTTGTAATGAAGAATTAAAGAAAGGGGGAGAAATACAATTCAGCAAAACTAACTAGTAGAGTCTGGCAGCTATAGTCTCTGGAAGGAAGAGAGGGAAGTACATTTCTTCATTCTTCTTTCCTCAGGCCAAGCTTGGTCATTGTAATTATCTCATAAAGTCCATATGTCCAGAACAACTCATTACCTTTACCCTCAAACGTGTATCTTCCCAAACTTCCCAGACCTATTATTGTTGAGGAGCCCACAATCCTCTCGGTCACCCAGGCTTATCATACTTAACTCCTCACTTGCACTCATCCCACATATTCAGTCTGCTGTCAGATTCTATTATTTCTTCTTTTATAACATCTGTCATGTATAGCTCCTTCTTGACACTCACACAGAGGTCCTTATTACCTTTCACCTGGACTATTAAGATAGTCTCATTGGTCTTCCTCCCTCAGGTCTCAGCCCTACTCTCTCCTACTTGGTTGCCAAAGTGACTTTCCTATGGGGCTGGTTTGAATGTATTGCTGCTGCTCCCTCTCCCCGCACTATAAACTCTAGTGGTTCACTATTACCACCAGAATCAGATGTAACAGCCTTCAGAACCTTGCTCCTTCCTATCTCTCCAGTCTGCTTATACTTTTTCTCCCTCATGTACTCTACAATCTAGATACACTGGCCTGCTGGCCATCTGCTGATTCCATCCAAGCCTTTGCACTGACTGTTCCCCCCATCCCTATTCCTGGAATGTTCTCCCTCTTCACTTCTGCCTCATAGCTTCCATGGTTTCCTTCAAGACTCCACTCATTCCGCCTTCTGCAGCAGGCAGTCTTTCTCAGCTACTCTACTTTTCTCCCCTTCTCATCCTTCTATCCCCCCACTAGTGCTTTCCTTCCGAGAGTATATTCAGTATATATCTTGTATGTAATAGTTACTTACAGGCTGCCTCTCCTATGAGAAGGTAAGCCCCTTGAGGGCAGGGACAGTGTTTTTAGCTTTCTTTACATACCTAATACTTAGCACAGTGCCTGGCACATAGTAAATGTTTAATAAATACTTATTGACTGACTGAGCACAGTACAAGTTACTCTTCCTTTTTAAGCTAATTTTATTTTTTCACTCCCCTTTGAAAAAAATAAATAGCTTGAATTTATATGGTGCTTTATGGTTTCATCACAACCTCAATGGGGAAAAAAAGAAAAACCAAGCCATATGACAAATATCCATAGAAAATCAAAACAGATTCTCATACTGGCTGTCTCAAAAATGTATTCTTTTTTTCCATATAAACATTTTATTATTTTCCAGTTACATAAGATTTCTAGTTTCAAATTTTTCTCCCTCCCCCTCCCCAAGACAGCAAGTAATCTGGTATAGGTTATATATGTACAATCACATTAAACATGTTTCTGCATTAGTCATGCTGTGAAAGAAAAATTAGAACAAAAGGGAAAAACCTCAAAAAAGAAAAACAACAACAACAAAAACAATAGAAATAATATGGTTCGATCTGCATCTAGATTCCACAGTTGTTTTTTTTCTGGATTTGGAGAGCATTCAAAAATGTATTCTTATTAGCATTCTTCATCATCAGTCCTTAAGAATTATAGTTGGTCATTCTATTTGTCAGGTTTCTTAAGTCTTTCAGAGTTGTTTTTCTTTACCATGTTGTCACTGTATAAATTGTCCTGGTTCTGCTTACTTCACTCTGCATCAGTTCATTTGTATGAATTAGGTTTCTTAGGTTTCTCTGAGACCATACATTTCTTCATTTCTTACAGGGTGCAATAATACTCTGCTACACTGATTTACTTTAAAGTTTGCAAAGTTATTTACAAATATCTGGTTTTCTTTTCACAACAACCTGGGAGATAGGTGCTGTTATCCCCATTTTACAGATGAGGAAACTGGGCCCAGAGAATTTTAAACAGTTTTCCCAGGGTCACACAGCTAAGAAGTATCTGAGGCTGGATTTGAACACAAGTAATGAGTTCTGTTTCTGATTCCAGGCCTTTTGCTCTATCCACTGTGCTCCCCTGCTGCCTCAGTGGTAGCTAAATGATAACATTTACATGGTACTTTCAAGTTTCCAAAGCTTTTGTAAGAAATTACATAGGTTAACTCATTTGAGTTTGAAAAAGAAAGAAAAGCAAAACCCTTGTAACAAATATGCAGAGTGGGGGCAGCTAGATAGCGCAGTGGTAAAGCACTGGCCCTGGATTCAGGAGTACCTGAGTTCAAATCCAGTCTCAGACACTTGACACTTACTAGCTGTGTGACCCTGGGCAAGTCACTTAACCCTCATTGCCCTGCAAAAAAAAACAAAAAACAAAAAAACAAAACAAAAAAACCCAAATATGCAGAGTGAAACAAAACCTTCCTTCACTGACCACGTCCAGAAAAATATATGTCTGCATCTTCCCCCTGAGGCACGTCCTGTCTCTGAGGAGGTGAGCGTCACGTTTAATCGCGAGTCTTCTGGAATTGTGGCTATTCGCTGCCTTGATAAGGTGATTTTCTTAGCAGCTTAACATTTCTTCCCACCTTCCTGCTTTTGCTTTCTTTACTGTCCGTGTAGATGCTACTCAAGGAGGTACAGTCGCTGAGAGACCGTCTGTGTGTTGAGGATGATGCCAGTGCTAGTGCTGCTGCAGAGAAACTCCTACAAGTCTACAAGCAGTTGCGCAACCCAAGCCTCATCCTGCTGTGACCCTTGGCACTGGTAGGGCATCTTACACCAGAGGCTCCCCTCTTCTTATGGAGAAGAGCTCTGCCCCCATCCTGGGTTCCTCTAGGAAAGTACACGTGAAGTCACCTGATCTTTTTGAGTAGTTTTCATTTGTCTCCTATTCTTTAAGGACTGGCATTATGTTGGCAATTTTATAAGATAAACTTGCTCCTTTGGCAGCATCTAACTCCAATATATACCATATATCCTGTATATTTATTTCCCCTAGGTATGATCCATTGAAAACAAGTGTCTCTAGTTCAGGTTCCTGCCTAATAGTATATAGTGTATATATACCATATTCATATATACAGTATAGGTGTAACTCTCATGATGCTTGTGTAACTCACTTGGCATACCTGAAAAGCAATGTATAAATTGAATCATTTTGAATGTACTAGGAAGGCTGGTGATTTAAAACTAGTAGGTCCAGTTTTCTCTGTGACATCCCCCCATAGATGTGGTTGTATATGTGCATGTGTGTGCACATTCACTTGGGTGCACTCTTGAGGAAGGGGGACTCACTTTAGGAAATATGTGTATACTGAAATAGTAACTTCAAATAAGCTGTAATTTCATCCTTTCATTGACTGAAATCCCAATTTCTCTATGCCCTAGTATATGGCCAAAAAAAAATGCCTCCTGGTGGCAGCCTTCTGGTGATAAGCCTTTGCAAATTAAATGAACCAGTTCTCTATCAGCAGGCACACAGTCCCACACTGGGCTGTACTTAAAGCCTTTCAGTATGGCAGGACTTTATTGAGATTTCACTCTGCCAGAATAGCCCTTACTGGCATAACCTTGGGAACCTAGGCTCAATTCCATGGTGTAGAGAGACATTGAAGGAGGACTTCAATAGAAGAATGTGTATGTGTGTTTAATTTTTTTCCTTTCCTCTTACAGGTTCTTCTGTTAAGCAGCTCTGCTAGAAAATCTTCTATATGATCCCTAAGGATGGGATTGAAGATACACTCTCTGTTGAGAAGCCAAGCAGTGTGCAGTCATAGAGGCTGTGGAAATCTTCTGACACCCCACCCCCCAGGATGGGGACGTCTGAGCCTGATGAGGGCCCTTTCATGCCAGAGAAAGGTTTCGAGGGATGGATCTGTTTTTAACTTTTTTGATATTACACAGCACCAGAGGGTCCGCTAGCCTCTCCCGAACAGGAACATCTTATCCTGCCTCGAGCAGAACTCATCCCCATTCCCACTCACATCTCCCATTCCCTGCCCATTTGCTTCCCCTTTGGGTAATTGAAGCTAAAGAGTGGTTGAGTGTTTCTGTCATTCTTAGGATAACTGCCCCATGCATGAATGGTTCTTGAGCCTTGTACCCATGGCATGATGAGAATAGGTGATGTATATTTTGTGTGTCGCCTGTGAGTGCTAGTTTAGCTTCTGATGTTCGTAGCTAAGCAGTGGCTTTGTGTTTCACAGTGGAAAGAACCTGTCATTTCAACCCACATTTCATAGTTCCCCGTAACAGTGGCCAGAATACTAAGTAACTCCATATTTAGTGATGTAGAAACTTAGGTCTCTAGCACTGAGTCATTTTTCTGGGGGTCCCGTAGGGGTAGTACTCTGGCCAAATGAATGACTGCCAGTCTCCCCTGCCTCCCCTGTATTTTCTCTGTACTTAGCTTCAGGCAGAGATACCTGCCTGCTATTTTCCCTAGCCTTACACACCTCCAAGGTCCAGGTGTGGGATAGGTTTTTGGTTTTGTTATTTAATTACTTAAAATAGAAGGGGGAAATGGGAGGGGGAAAAACCCAGTGTGTTACCTTACCTGCATTTCTTGCATCTTTCTCTAGTGGTGGTTTCAGTTGGATTCATTTCCTTCCTGTTTAAAGTGCCGTTTATAACAAGAAAATTTCTGTGGCTGTTAACCTGTGACCTGTCATGAGAATGATTCTTTTCTATTGAATGTCTTCAGGTCTTCCTTGCCTTTTCACCCTGCTCTTCCCTTTTTCCTGCTCCCCCCACTCCAATATTTGATATTTGGCAGCTCAGCCTGAATTTCCACTTTCCACCCTCCCTCCTTTTCTCTTAGGCTTCCCCTTGAGTTTTCTGTGCCTCCCGATTAAAGTACTGGCTGCCTGAAAAGTTACCACTCTGCATGAATAATTAAGCCCCTTAGCTCTGCTCTCAGTGGTCCTGGGGGCCATTAGGGAGACCTCTAGCACTTAGGGATGAAGCCTAGGCAGAGGAAGCAATCACTCCAGTGCCCTCATTGTATTGTGCATTTCATGCCCATTACCATAAATCTGAGTGTTGAACTACTTGCTTCCCAAAGTATCTAGTCCCAGGGGCCCAGGCAGGTGAATGTAATAGACTTCCCTGTACCCCACAACTCTGAGAGCACTGGGGGAACAGAAAAGGTCTGTGCTCCTGGATCAGAAGGGCCTGGCAGTGCAGCCCAGAGTGGGGTGGGGAACTTCTCGTCTCTGTCTCACCCTGGATAACTTGTGCAGAAGTGCCGGGTCCTCCTCCTTACCATACTCCTGAGTCAGGCTCCCTCAAACTCTTTCTCTGCCCCAGAAAAATTTGGAGGGAATCTGTGAGTAGAAAGCTGCACTGTCCCCAGTTATCCATCTGGTGGTTTAGCATTCCAGGGGAAGGGGAATAAGGGGAGCTGGTCCAACTGGAAAGAGACGGGAGTCACCATTCTGACACCGATGAAATCACAGAATAGCCTGGGCCTTCTGATAACTCCCGCATCCACGTTTGCTTTGGGGACTGCAGCTGGCAAAGGAGGATTTCCCATAGGCAGAAAGCCCTCCCCATTTGTGCATATTCACCACGGGGAGCCAGGCTCGACGGCCAGCACTGGCTGTTAGGCCAGTTTTTACTTGAACCACGGAGGGGCTCTGTCCTCCTTCCAAGAGGCTGGGACCACAAGGAGCTTCAGCTTTCTCAGTCAGACCATTTCCTCTCTGGGTCTGGGTCAGGCTTTTTCTTGAGGGCTTCCTCCATGTAGGCTCAGGTCTCCTGACTTGGATCACACTTAATCCCTGTTTGGCCATAGCAGAAATTTTGCTAGAGAATAGAGGTTCTTAACTTCTTTTATGCTGTAGACCAGGGCTTCTTAAACTTTTTCCACTTGTGACTCCTTTTCACCTGAGAAATTTTTTCACGACCCTGGGTATGTAGGTATATAAAATAGGTGTACAAATCAAACATTTTTCGTGACCAATTTTTTGTGACCTCCACATTCAGTTATGCGACCCAATAAGGGTTCATGACCCACGGTTTAAGAAGCTTTGTTGTAGACTCCATTGGAATTGTGAAGAATCCTATGGCTCCCTTCTCAGAATCATGCTTTTAAGTGCACAAAACAAAATACATAAGATTAAAGGAAACTGATCACATTGAAATATGGTTATAAAAAATTGTAAAAACAAGTTCACAGACCCCAGGTCAAGAAACACAGCAAGAGAGAGAGGTTGCGGCAAGGAGCAGCCAGGGAGAATACCAGAAGGAACCCAGAACCCAAAGCAGTATGGGTCCCCTAAATGGGACAGGTGACCGAAAAACCTTCAGGAGGCCTTGGGCATCCCGCGTCTGAAAAGGTTACAGTTTGGGGGACTGCAGTTGGATCTGTCTGTGAGACTTATCTACCCCACTGCCTTTGGTCTCTTCATGTGTCTCCATTTTCTAATTCAGGCAGTTTTAAATCCCAGAGCTGACAAATCTAGGTCTCTAGGTCTTTTCAATCACCCTGCAGGGCTAACCTAATTGGATTTCAGCCAACTGCCAGGCAGATCGGAGCTCAAGAGCCCGAGGAGAGACAAGTTACACGAAGCTGCCTAAGATATAATTTGCTGGTGCCTACTGTATGTAAAGTGTTCCGTGTCCTTACAAATGGGCTCTGCTCTCCTTGTTAGCTGCAGCAGCACACTCCCTTATCGACTGGGAGAACATCACACTACGCCCATCAGCAAATGGCACTGCCAGTGAAATACTCAACACTATGCAAGAGGCAGAGATGAGGGGGAAGACAATAGGATGTGTGAATAATCTTAAGTATTACATTCTAATCAGAGCAAGGTCCATAAGGTGATCTCCAGCCAGTCCCCTGGTAATTGCCAGACGGCCTTGGTTTGAGAAGAGGGAGGGGCTTCCCCAGGATGCAACTGCACACAGTGAATGAGGCAGGAAGTGATTTTTTTCCCCCCAAAGCCAGGAAGTGGAACACAGATGGGAACTAGGTGGCCCCCCTCTGAGTAGGGAAGGAGCCTCCCTCCCAACTCCACGGGCATTCTACCCTCACTACACCCTGACTCTCCTGCTGGGCTTCAGCCAGGAGCTTGCTTGCCAGCTGTTGGCCAACTGCTGCAGCACGATCTGTGTCCAAAGGCAAATGAAATTAAGAATGATTTGAGGTCTCCTTAGCTCCTGGCTGCTAGGGAAACCTGAGTTCAAGTCCCGTTTCTGACATATGCTGGCCGCATGACTTAGCAAGTTACTTAAACTCGGCTCTAGGCAACTCTTAAAATTCCCAAGTTGTAGAACAGGTGTCGACCTGCACTCGTAGTTTCTCCACCTGGGAGTTCCCTTTATTCACTGAAATCAAAAGCCCAAGCCCTATTCTTATACACATACTGCCATACTAATATTTAGGTACATTATAAAGCTTATGAAAAAATGGACATATTAAAAGGATGGGGTGTAGTCAATAGGAAGTCACGAGTTTGACGGTCTAAGCTGTGCTTTAGGAAAACCGCTGGCAGCTGTAGAGCTGACTCAAGAAGGAAAAGACTAAGCAGGAAGACAGATTAGGAGACTATTCAAGAGTCCAGGTGAGAAGTGATGAGGACCTGAACTATAATGGGGCTGTGGGAATATGGAAATGATTGGATCGGTTGTTGGGTAGGTGAGGGAGAGTGAAGTTGAGGATAACGCCTAGATTTTGAGCCTGTGTGACCAGAAAGAAAGTGATTACCTCTTCAGTAATAGGAAGATTCAGAAGAGGAGTGGGTTGGGGGCAAGATAATATGAGATCTTTGATGCAGCTGTCCCACTGAAAATGGATTGGTGGGGGGGGGGGGCAGCTAGGTGGCACAGTGGATAAAGCACCGGCCCTGAATTCAGAAGGACCTGAGTTCAAATCTGGCCTCAGACACTTGACACTAGCTGTGTGACCTTGGGCAAGTCACTTAACCCTCTGCCCTGCAAAAAAAAAAAAATGGATGGGTCAGGGAAGGGGTTCCTGCTTAAGCAGGCAGAGTCCAACAGCTGTGACTACAGGTGTGACAGGGTCCTGAGGGAATGGGGGTGGGGAAGTCTGCCTTTGTAGCTGTCATGTATACCTGGGGCCCAGTTAAGTTATAAGTGCCCAAAGGGCCAATGCTAGGGGGAACTAGCAATGTGGAGGGCCTGGTGGAGGAGGGAAATGTCAAGTGATAATGAGTAAAGAGGGTGGTGAAGAGACTGGTCAGTGATTGGCTATCACTGGCAAGGCTAACTTATACTCATCTATCCACATTCTAATTATCGCACACCCTTTGAAGGCATGCTATGGAGCCCACTGCTTTAGAAGACTGCAGAAAAGAGGCAGCTAGGTGGCGCAGTGGATAGAGCACCGACCCTGGATTCAGGAGGACCTGAGTTCAAATCCGACATCAGACACTTAACACTTACTGGCTGTGTGACCCTGGGCAAGTCGCTTAACCCCAATTGCCTCACCAAAAAGCAAACAAACAAACAAAAAAAGTCTGCAGAAATCCAAAGTGTCTGCAAGGAGTGTCATTCAGGGCTTGATGATGCCTGAGCCCCATCACTCATCAGGACCATTGGAGTGGGAGTGCATGTGCCTCCTCTTACCAAAGCCCACCCAATGGAGAAGTTTTGGCCTCTAAGGGGCAAAAATATCTAGACTGTATGATCCCTTTTGTGTAGATAGCTGATTCTGGCAACAATCTTTTGAGTTATGTTCCACAGGTATCTCTGCCTTCCCTCCCCACCAGTCACACCAAAAGAAAAACCCATAATATCTTACTTAAACTTTCATGGACAAATACAAGTGTTCAAAAATGCAAATGAGCAGAAGAAATAGACAATACTCCCAAGTGATTGTAAGTGGAAGAATAATAACAAAAGTGTCTTGTTTGTTTCCATGTCCTCCGCTAGGCTATTGTCTTCATTTACAGAACCAGGATGTCTAGATTTTTTTTGGTTCTGCTTTCTTCACTCTGCTATTATTTCATGTGTCTTTCTCATTTCTGTTTTTTTTTTATCCAGATGTTTGGGGACCTTCCAGTATAGTAATTCCTTTCACAGATGCCGATCAACTCATTAGCAGTTTAGGATTATAAGCGCATTAGATCTGTCGGGAATTTTGGAGGTCCTGAAGTCCCACCCCTTCATTTTACAGTGAGGAAAAAGTTAAGAGGGTTCATTTGACTTGTCAGGGTTACATAAGTAGTACAGCTGAGAGTTTTAGAGTTTCCTGGTAGCAATGAGAGGTTGTGGCATGCCTGTGGTCATATAGGTGGTATGATTCAGAGGAAGGATCTGAACCCAAGTCTTGCTGACTCCCAGGTTGACTAAGCCATGCTGCTGCTTCTCATATTGCTTATATTATTTCTCTTTGTCATTTCTTGTGGCACATTATTTCATTACATTCACATATAATTTGTTCATCTGTTCCCCAGTTAACGGACAGTTTGATTCCAGTGCTTTTTTTTGTTTGTTTTGTTTTTTGTTTGTTTGCTTGGTTTTTTTTTGTTTGTTTGTTTTTTTAGGCAATGGGGGTTAAGTGACTTGCCCATGGTCACACAGCTAGTAAGTGTCAAGTGTCTGAGGCCGGATTTGAACTCAGGTACTCCTGAATCCAGGGCCGGTGCTTTAACCACTGCGCCATCTAGCTGCCCCGATTCCAGTGCTTTTGCCATTAGAACTGTTTGGGATAATTTTGTCCAGATAATTTGGGGGGAGGGGTATTCAGCCTGTCTATATTAGGCACTAAATATGGTACAGTGAAAAGTAGCTACCTGCCCAACCTTGAGCAAGCCACTTAACCTCTCTGGGCCTCACCTTCCTGATCTCTAAGATGAGGGGTTTTTCTGAGGTTCCTCTCTGTCATAAAGTTATGATCCTATGACTTCAGGGTGTTAAACCCTAAACTATACAAAATGCATGCCCCTCAACAATCTTGTTAGCTAGGTAGTGCCTATCATATCCATAGACTCCTAGATTTAAAGCTAGAAGCCACTTTAGAGGTCATTCCAGAGACTCCTATGAGCACTCAGAGGTTGGAAGGGTATGCTGTGTATTACCCCTACAATTCTCTGGAAAAATCTCTGTGGGTCCAAACTATAGCTCAGCCTCCCCAATGGATTTACCTCTGAATAGACACAATTAGCTCAAAACAGTCATTTACTGAGATAGCATCTTAAGAAGAGTAGTAATAAATTATTCCTGCCATTAACCTGGGGCAAGCTTTTCCACAACTACTTCAGTGACAGTGGGATGAGAAGTCACACACAGAGTACACTAATAGAAAAACTCATGTGGCCATCACAAATCATGTTTCAGATCCTCTAGGACAAAGCCGCTTGAATTGTGGGTTGTGACCCCATATGGGGTCACACAACTGAATGTGGGGGTCGTGGAAATTTTGGCAACAGTAACAGGTTCTATCTGCCTATTTTATGTACCTATATATAACTGACATCGCATGAACATTTCTTGGGCAAGAAGGGGTCGTGAGTGGAAGAAGCATAAGAAGCCCTGTTGTAGGAGATGATATACTTTTCCTCCCAGGATGGGGCATCTCTGCTGGGCATGTCATTCATCTGAGTCTGCTCATTGAGGATGTAGTATCTCCTAATGGCCATGTAGCTGAGAGAAATCACCTCAACCTACCAAGTCTTTTCAAGAGTTGGTTTTTTCCATGGCCAGCTCTCTTCTCTCCTTCCAGAGCTCACATCTCAGTTTCTACATTCAACACCCTTATTGGGTTCCCCCAGCAAACCTGTCTTGCTTTTTAATTTGTGTGTGTGTGTGTGTGAGGCAATTGGGGTTAAGTGACTTGCCCAGGGTCACACAGCTAGTAAGTGTTAAGTGTCTGAGGCTGGATTTGAATTCAGGTCCTCCTGAATCCAGGGCTGGTGTTTTATCCACTGCACCACCTAGCTGCCCCCTGTCTTGCTTTTTAAAAGGCCTGTAGGAGTGTAGTTAGTCCTTTCGGTCAGGCAATGGCTAACCGCATTCGTGCCATCAAATTTGAAAAACATTTCTATATACCAGAGGCAATGGTTTCATTTAAGACCCAAATACCTTGTTTCTGTCAGCTTGTTCCTTACTTTGTGATTTCATCAACTGGGCTGGAGGGAAATCATTTGATCAGGGGTGCTCTGACCACCTCCCCCCACCCTCATGAGAATCAAGTTTACAATATATCAGGCACTTAACTGAATTTTGGGAGTACAAAAAAACCCAGCTCCTGACCTCAAGGACCTTATAGTCTATGTTCATCCATATGTAGATGAGAAACTTGTGGATTTGATTTTTTAGAGAGATCCTGAACCGTTTGGCAACAGGTTTCATGAATCAAGTGAATAAGTCTGACGAGGATAGTTGGTTAAATAGCAGTGAGATTAATTTTGTTGTGTATTGACACGAATAAAATAAACACAACTAGGATAAGAAAGGAAGTGGTCGATTGGAGGAAAAATCTTTACATTAAAGATCTTGTTAGGTAGGTAGTGCCTGTCATATCCATAGACTCCTAGACTAAAAGCTGGAAGCCACTTTATAGGTCATTTTACATGTAAAGCCTGATACATGGGGGTCTGATATTCATGATATATAGGGAAGTATCACAAATATATGCCCAAGAGCCATAGCAGTATGGACAGAGAGGAAAGTGAAACACTAGGCTATTATTCCTGTCTATTTCCTCACCTCACAACCCCTTGGTTTATTCCTCCACTATCTCTTCAGTCTAGTCTAATGAAAAAGTAGCCCTTTTCCTCTCCAAGGTCCTCTGCATGAAGCTTGTGATCCCTTTCATTTCTGTATTCTCCAGCAGATTATTCCCCTCTCTCCAATCTTCAGTTTCTCCATAACTACTGGATTCTTCCTTGCTGCCTAAAAACATGAAAGTGTTTCCCATTCTTAACCCTCATTAGCTCTGCCATCTCTTCAAGCTACCTTCCATCTTTTCTCCATTTCTCAGCCAAACTACTTACACTCATTTCTCCTACTTCCTCATTTTCTTCTCACTTCACCACAGGACTGAAACTGCTGGCTCCAAAAGTATCAATTTCTTGATTGCCTCAGTCATCACCTTTCATGACCTTTGTGGCATATGACCCTATTTACCACCCTAGATAGATTCTTTTTTTCCTAAAAACTAAAAAAAGAGAGAGTACCCAGGCCAGATATACTGTTCCAAGTATTACGTAACAAGATCAGAGCACAGCAGGACTTCTCACCTCCCTTATTCTGGACAGTGTGTTTCTGTTAGTGTAGCTTTTAACTTAAGATCACGTTAACTTTTGGGGGCTGCAATGGTCACGCTGTTGATTAAGCTTGTAGTCCATTAAACTCCCAGATCGGGGCAGCTAGGTGGCACAGTGGATAGAGCACCAGCCCTGGAATCAGGAGTACCTGAGTTCAAATGCGGCCTCAGACACTTAACACTTACTAGCTGTGTGACCCTGGGAAAGTCGCTTAACCCTAATAGCCTCACTAAAAAACACAAACAAACAAACAAACAAAAACCTCCCAGATCTTCCTTTCAAAGAAACTTAACTAGTTATGCTTCCTCCCCTATGCACATACCCTATTATTTCCAACTTCCTATGGCTCCACTACAAAAAATAATAATAGATAGCATTTTACATAGCTCTTTAAGGTTTACAAAGCACTATACAAATATCTCATTTTATCTTCACAATAAACCTGGGAGGTAGGTGTTATTTTTACTCCCATTTTACAGTTAAGGATATCAAGGCAGACTGAGGTTAAGTGACTTGCCCAGGGTCACACAGTAAATGTCTGAGGCTGGCTTTGAACCAAAGTCTTCCTGACTCTAGATCCAGCTCTCTGTCCCGTGCACCAATCCGGCCATAAACTTGAGCATTTGTGCCTTCCTCATCCAGCCATTTAGCCTTCCCTGCCACTTCTCTTCCTTTCTTTCAGGCAGGAGACCCCTGCCTTCTGACTTGCTGATTTTGGTGGCTATTACTTACTAACTCCCAGATCAATCTCCCTACTTTTTCTTTCTTTTCTTTTTTTTTTTTTTTTTTTGGTGAGGCAATTGGGGTTAAGTGACTTGCCCACGGTCACACAGCTAGTAAGTGTTAAGTGTCTGAGGCCGGATTTGAACTCAGGTACTCCTGACTCCAGGGCCAGTGCTCTATCCACTGCGCCACCTAGCTGCCCCCTCCCTACTTTTTCTAAGAGTTCAGACCCTTGATCACATGCTTGGTCTTGCCATCACCCATTCCTCTACATAACCTCCTATCATTCCATCTCAATGCCTCACTCCTAAACTTCTATGTGTCCAGGATTTCCAGTTTTGCTGCTCCTCAGTACTTTCCTAGACTATCATCCCTTTTTGGCTTCATTTTCCTTCCTTCTATTCTCTGTTTTTTAATCCCTCATTCCTTTGTGCTTGAAACTTGTAACTCAGGATTTCTCTTACCATTTCCAACATTTTGTTGAAGTGCTACTGAACAGAGATGGAGAAAATCACTCCTCTGTGCTGATTGGGCCCTCACTGTAGCAAGACAATCATTGTACTCCAGTACTCCTCTCTAATTAATTCTCATTCTCTCTCTGTGTCTCTCTCTGTCTCTGTCTCTTTCTCTCTCTTGCAGGGCAATGAGGGATAAGTGACTTGCCCAGATTCACACACCTAGTAAGTATCAAGTGTCTGAGGTCAGATTTGAACTCAGGTCCTCCTGAATCCAGGGCCAGTGCTTTATCCACTTCACCACCTAGTTGCCCCTCTAATTAATTCTCTATCCCACTCCCTATGGCAGTTGTTCCAGACCTTTTTTTTCCTATCCTCCTACACCAACCCTATCTACCCACTCCTAACCACCTATGGTTTTTTGTTTGTTTGTTTGTTTGTTTTGGTGAGGCAATTGGGGTTAAGTGACTTGCCCAGGGTCACACAGCTAGCAAGTGTCAAGTGTCTGAGGTCGGATTTGAACTCAGGTCCTCCTGAATCCAGGGCCTGTGTTCTATCCACTTCGCCACTCACCTGCCCCCTGCCCCCTCCCCCACCCACCTATGGAGGAGCTCACCTCATACTTTACTGAGAAAGTCAAGGCTATATGGTTAGGTGAACCTTTTCCTTCCTAAAGCCAACCTCTTGTATTATTAACATATTCTTCATCACTTTCTTTAAGACTAGACAATCCACAGAACAATAAATCAAGCCCTGACTTGTATCATTTGCTGATTTCCAAGGTGCATATGCTCACTCTGAAAATCTAATGCTCTGCTCTCATGAACCTCTCCAGTGTGGCCCTGCTTCTAACCTTAGCATTCAACAGGACCTGCCCTTGCCAGAGCTACCAGTGATGGTCTCAGACCTAATCTTTCTTGACCTTTCTGCCACATTGGAAGCCGATAGCCACCCTCTACTGGACATTCTCCTCTCTGGGTTTTCTGCTCTCTCATGGTTCACTTCCTACCCATCCGACGGTTCCTTCTGTCTCTTTTACTGGTTCATCATCTGTATCAGACTCCTTAGCCCTTTTTTCTTTCTACACTCTTGGTGACACCATCAGCTCCCATGGGTTTCCTGAAAACACATCCCTCAGAGCCCCCTAGTCCTGGGACCCCTACCCTCCCTCCCTCTGATTGGAAGCAGTGGAGGTCAGACATTGAAGATCTCCTGCCAGACCCTCCATCTAAGGAAGGGGCCTGGTGAAGACACCTCATTTCCTACCAGGCAGCAGGTCTTTATGTGTTCTCTTCATTAGATTGTGAGTTCCTTGAACAGGGGCTGTCCTTTGTTTTCCTAGTGATTAGCACAGTTCCTGGCACGTGGGAGGCACTTAATAAACTATTGACCGGCTGACAGTGATCATGTTTATGTAGATGATTCTTCAGTCTCTATAAACAACACTCATTTTCCTTTTTCCTGCACTCCAGTCCTGCATCACAGATAACCTGTTGGACATTTCAAGCTGCTATTTCCACCTCTACATGTACATGACAGAACTCATTATCTTTCTCTGACAATCCAATTCTCTCCCAAACCTCTCTATTTCTCCTGAAGGCACCACTATCCTTCTAGTCACCTAAGTTCAGAACTTAGATGTCATCCCCAGCTCCTCTCCAGCATTCACCCCACATAGCCAATCAACTGCCCAGTCTTGGCATGTTTCCACAACATCTCTCTATTCAGAGAGCCACCACTCTAATTCAGGTCCTCATCACCTCTCACCTGACCTATCGCAAAATGTCTCTTCCCTGTGTCCCCACCTCAAGTCTCCCTTCTCTAATTTAGCCTCCAATACTGTTGCATAAATTATTTCCAAAGTAGAGGTCTAGCCATTTCAATTCCTCCCTCAGAAGTTCCAGTGGCTTCCTCTTGCCATCCAGGATCAGATATAAAGTCCTTCATTTTGAGGGGCGGTTAGTGGTGCAGTGATAGAGCACCGGCCCTGGATTCAAGAGGACCTGAGTTTCAAATCCAACCTCAGACACTTGACACTTACTAGCTGTGTGACCCTGGGCAAGTCACTTAACCCTCATTGCCCCACCCCAAAAAAAAAGCAAAACAAAGAGAGAAGTCCTACATTTGGCATTTAAAGCCCTTCATAACCTAACCTTGTCATATCTTTCCAGCTTCCCATATACTGGTCCAGCCAAAGTGGCCTTGTCTCTTCCTCATACACATACAGGCCTTTGTGTCCCATCTCTGTGCTTTTGTACTCACTGTCCCCCATGCTGGAATCTCTTCCTTATCTCATCCCCGTAGAATCCCTGCTTTCCTTTATGGCTAGACTGAAGAGCTGCCTACATGGCCTTTCCTGATCCCCTGCAGTAGCCTTTCCCCTTCCCCCAAATATATTATATTTAGGGGAAAAGGGAAGGAGTAAGCATTTATATAATACCAATTATATGCCAGACACAGCTAAGGGATTTACAAGTATCTCATTTGATAGTCACAAAACCCTTTGAGATAGAAGCTCCATTTTACAGTTGAGGAAACGGAGGCAAACAGATTAAGTGACTTGCCCAGGTCACACACTAAATGTCTAAAGCTGGATTTGAACTCAGGTTTTCCTTACTGCAAGCTCAGCACTTTATCCACCGAGCTACCTAGCTGCCACCTACCAATATAGAAACATGAACTTATGATATCATTTACTCTACTCCCTTTTGATTCTTACATTCATCTGGTCAAGTGGCCTTGCTCCTGCAGACTGAACCTTTGCCTCCACCAGCCCTCTCAGAAGTTGGAGGCCATTGAGTGGCTTGCTCAAGCATCATACAGGTCATAAGTGTCAGAGCCGAATTTGAACCCAGGTCTTCTTGACCCCTGCAAATCTAGCATGCTCCTGGCATTTGTGCCCCACTGGCTCTAGATAGAGCCTGGAGAGAGCTGGAGCTGAGTGAGTGACAGTCATGTGCTGCCCTTGCTGTGGATCCTAGGTATTCCATGTGGTGGCAGTGCTTGGGCCCAGCAGGCTGCCCTGGAGGGAAGATGACCTTGGTAGAAGAAGATGGCTGTGGTAATGGGAGAGCTAGGCAAGGGAGTGACCTAGCCAGGGCAGCCAAGCACTCCAGGGGATTATAGGGAACATCTGTGACATTGGCTGCCCCCAGCTTGCTTTCTTGCTCTGCATTCTGGTAGGCAGGTAGACAAACACACCTCTAACCCCAGATAAAAGTGTCTATAAATGCCACAAGAAACTCAGAGTGCCCTGGGAGAACAGATAAGTGAGAGATCACTTCTGGCCAAGAGGACTATGGAGCCTTTTCACAAAGGAGGTGTCCTTTGAGATAGGCCTAGAGGAGGTAGGGTAGGGTTTTATTAGGAGGAAGAGGTAGAAGAGATTCTAGGTTGAGGGAACAGCATGAACAAAGACAAGGAATAGAGGGATCAAAGGGGCGTGTCCCAGGAATGGAGAGTTGTCCAGTTTGGCTGGAATGTAGGGTATTGTAGATTAAAAAGCATGGGACATGGGGCAGCTAGGTGGCGCAGTGGATAGAGCATTGGCCTTGGATTCAGGAGTACCTGAGTTCAAATCCGACCTCAGACACTTAACACTTACTAGCTGTGTGACCCTGGGCAAGTCACTTAACCCCAATTGCCCTGCAAAAAAACAAAAAACAAAAAAAGCATGGGACAAATAGGACTTTGCTTGAAGATACTAACACAGGAGGAGAGGGGGGCCTTCCCACCAAGGTAAAACCACCTGCCTCACCTCAGGGTCCTTCAGCACTATGTGTTTGGGGCCTATTGCTATGGTGCATCTCTCCTGGACTGCATTCCTTCCCAGCCCCCACAGGGGAAAGGGCCTGTCCTCTCCTTCACCCAAGGCAGTGCACCTGAAATCAGCCTGCTGCACTCCACAGCTGTTTTTTTTCTGATGTTTAGCAGCAGTACCATCAGAGGCTCAAATGCACTAATGTCTCTGCAGCACTTTGAAAACTTTAGAATGAGTGAAAAAGCATTTCTTCCTAAAGTGCTTCCTAGGTGCCAAGAACTGGGGTTAATAATAGAAAAGCAAGTCAGTCTGTACCTTCAAGGTGCTCTTTCTAGAATATAACATGCAGAGGAGATTGCAACTGAAAGTCAAATGGAAAAGCCCTGTGATACTTAGAATCAATGGCAAAGCAGATGGTAATGCATCTTCCATTAACTTCCAGGAATAGATCCTTATGGGGTTCTAATGTTGAGCCATTTGAGAATGACAGAGACTTTAATAAGAACTTTCTTTGTCAGTTCTTCAGTAATTGGCTACTGAGGAGGCAGGAGCTACAATATCTACAAAAAAAAAAAAATTTCCAGATCCCTCAAGGTTTGTGTCACTGGTGAAGGAGCCAGGCTTGAGTGTGTGTGTTGTGTGTTGTGTGTGTGTGTGGTGTGTGTGTGTGTGAGTGTGGTGTGGTGTTGTGTGTGTTGTGCTGCTATCCCCCAGGGCTTCTTTGGGAAAATTTAATTATGCCTACCTTGCCTGTAGCAGGTTGGTGGAGGGTTGTGACAGTTGCCTGATAGGATGCTGTGCCCCTTCACCAAAATGACTGCTCCCTTTGAATGATGGTTACAAGTGCCAAGCTGGAAGGAATGGAGCCACCTGAGAAGCCATTGCTGTACCTAGGGGTCTTGAGCTTCAGGCTTTTCTAGATCTCTTCCACATTGGTTTGAGAGGAGGTAGTAGTTTGAACTGTCTGGCATATGTTTGCCTCTTGTCTTTCCCTTAGCAAGTGTGTCTAGCTGTCAGGACTTCCTCTCCTTTCATTTCTTTAAAAAAGAGTTAATCTGCATTATTAACATTGTTTAATTCACTCTTGAAAGTCTATACAATTGGGGCGACTAGGTGGCGCCCCGGCCCTGGAGTCAGGAGTACCTGAGTTCAAATCTGGCCTCAGACACTTAACACTTACTAGCTGTGTGACCCTGGGCAAGTCACTTAATCCCAATTGCCTCACTAAAAAAAAAAGTCTATACAATTAACAAAATAATAAATAAAGCACTAATTTATAATGTTTACTGATTTCTGAGGTGTAAATATTTCACACAGAAAATTTAGATTTGTCTCTCATGACCTGGTCTGCTCTGGTTCTAGTACTTCCCTTATTTAGGACAGTCAAAATAAGGTTTGCTTTCCTTTTTTTAAAAATTTTTTTAAAATAATAAAAATTTTTATTTATAGTTTGGGGTTCCACTTTTTATCCCTCTTTCCCTCTCTCTCCTCTCCCCTCCCTAAGGCAGTAAGTAATCAGATATAGATTATACATGAATGATTATGTAAAACATTACCATATTAGTCATTTTATATAAGAAAACATGAATAAAAGAAAAAAATGAAAGAAAAATGAAAAATAGCATGCTTCAGTATAGTATTTTCCATGAATATCAGTTCTTTCTTTGGAGGTGGATAGTATGTTTCGTTAATAGTCCTTTGGAATTGTCTTGGATCATTGTATTGTTGAGAATAGCTAAGTCATTCACAGTTCTTCATCAATCAATATTGCTGTCTCTGTGTGCAATGTTCTCTTGGTTCTGCTCACTTCACTATGCATCAGTTAATACAAGTCTTTCCAGACTTTTCTGAAATCATCCTGCTTGTCATTTCTTATAACACGGTAATATTCTGTCACCATCATATATATGGTGACATAGATGGCTTGTTTTAGCCATTCTCAATGGTGGGCATTCTTTTGATTTCCAAGTCTTAGCCCCCACAAAAGAGCTGCCATCAATATTTTTGTACAAATAGATTTTTTTCTCTTTTGGGGGTCTGATTTCCTTTTGTATTATATCCTCTGGAACCCTTTTCTGTTGTTAATCTCACTTCACATTCCTCCCACAAAACCTCGCTTTCTCTTGAAGATATCCACATCTCTTGGCACCCTCTCCATCTCCAAGGTTCCTTCCCTCTCACTTCCTGACACACAGGGCTGGGGATATGAGTTGGTACTCCTTGCTCTTCACGGACCATGTTCAGACCTTTCCTCTGTCATCTCTTTCAGCAAGCACCTTGCTCTTCAAGTTCATCCCATCTTGGGCCAGATCCTTGTTGCCTATGGGCCTATGGTACTTTACTCTCCTTTCTCCCCCAGTAAGTTTGAATATCTGGCTTAAAATCTTTTTTTTTTTTTTTTTTGTGGGGCAATGGAGGTTAAGTACTTGCCCAGGGTCACACAGCTAGTATGTGTCAAATGTCTGAGGCCGGAGGGAACTACGGTACTCCTAAAATCCAGGGCCAGTGCTTTATCCACTGCGCCACCTAGCGGCCCTCTGGCTTTAAATCTTTACCGCTTCAAGCTCCTTGACCTGCTAGTTTCTCAACCCTCCTCAGCTTCGCCAACTTCTGCTTCTAGCTTGCTTCAGGCATACAGGAGGGTACCCATGACACTCTCCCATCCCTTAGAGATACCAGAATTTCTTCTGACTCCACTGGGTTATGAACTCCTTCTGGGCAAGAACAGGATCTTATTTATTTTTGTATGTTTCCTAGCACCTTGTACAGTGTCTTGTAATTAGGAAAGGCTCAATGTTTGTTGAAAGAATAAGGGTTTGTTCACCTTCTCCATAACCCTGTGAGGCAGTCAGTAGTAATGTAAAGTATTTATTAACACTATGAATGAGGACATAGAATCTGTGACATGACTTGCCCAGTGTCACAAAGCTGCTGGAAGTATTAGAAGTAGGACTTGTCTAAACCAAGACTTCTGACTCCATGTCCAGGTTCTTTTCATGACTGACTGACTCTTCAGGCATCAGATCACAGATGTAGATCATTTTGACCAAACTACCCATAGCTTCTATTCTCCATTTTTCTTTGATCTGTCGTTAGCCACCCTACCTTTTCTAGTTTATTTTTATCCTTCCAGATCAGCCCCCTTCTTTCCCTGTCTTCTGGTCCCTCCAATCCATGTGATCACAGCAGATGGACTACATCTGGTTATTGTTTTAACAACAGGCTCTCTGAAAATGCATGACACACTTTTAAGTTTAATCTGCATTATTAACATTTTCTCTATCCCTTCCTCCCCCCCCATTTGTTTAGAATTTTATTTTTCCTTCAATTACATGTAAAAACAATTTTAACGTCCATTTTTATGAATGTCTTTGTTGTTGTTGTTGCGGGGCAATGAGGGTTAAGTGACTTGCCCAGGGTCACGCAGCTAGTAAGTGTCAAGTATCTGAGGCCAGATTTGAACTCAGGTCCTCCTGAATCCAGGGCCAGTGCTTTATCCACTGTGCCACCTAGCTGCCCCTCTATCTGCTTTCATCCTGTATGTCCTCAAAGGTGTTTTGCTTCTGACTTCCACCTCCCCCAATCTGCCCTCCCTTCTCCCTTCTCCCCTTCCCCTCCTACTTTCCTGCAGGGTAAGATAGATTATTATACCCAATTGAGTGTGTATGTTATTTCCTCTTTGAGCCAATTCTGTCTATCCCTTTCTTAAGTTTAGACAATTAACAGAACAATAAATCATGCCCTGCTTTGTAGTGTTTGCCAATTTACAAGGTGCAAATGTTGAAAATTTCACATTGAAAATTTCACAATCAGCCCCTCCCAGGTTCTGGCTGGCTCTAGCTAGTCCCTGACAAGCAACCCCCCACTTCCCACTCTTCTTTCGTGGAGTTGACACTTCCTTACTATCACCTGGCTACTTTGGACAAAACTTTCCAAGACACGGGGGTGAAGAGGATCACCATTCTTGGACAGTTTCTGCCCTTAGAACCGTGGAGTAAAGAGGACCTTGAGAGAGTAGAGTTTCACGCTGTAATCAGGTGGCCAGCAGGGGGAGTTTCCATCCTTACAGTGTCAGCCACCTGGCAAGAAGGCAAAAGGTAAACCGCTCCCTCTCCTCCCCCACTTCCAGTGCAGCCCACGGATTGGACTTGACTCTACATTTGGCCTCTTCTGTCTGCTTACCCCTCTGCTGTCCTTCTTCCAGACCTGTGTGTGCTCTCTTTGCCCTTCCTTCCCTCTGCGTCCCTTCATCCTCTACAACTTTAGCTTGCAGAAAAGAGGCGACTGGGCTACGTCTCTGGTAGGCCTCCGGGGTGGGTTGGGGTTTCTTTTTGGAGAAAGAGAAAGGCCTACATGGCATCCAAAGGCTATTGCTAATTTCCCCTCTCAGTTCTTGCCTCTCAGCCCCTACTCTCATCCCTTAGTGATCATAATAGCTTATATTTATAAAAAGCTTTATGATTTGCAGAGCACTTTACATATGTTATGGGGGCTCTGGCCCATGTGCAGACCCATCAGCTTGCTTGGCTGATACAACCTCCATGCAGAAGATTTTATCTGGGAGAATTGTGATGAAGCATACCTTGGAGAGAGCCTGTGAAGCATGTGTAGACATTCTGTAATTGTTTTTGGCTGGGAATGGGAAAGCTTTTTGATTGGCTGCAGAGGCATTCAAACAGGCTGTCAACTTCAACTTTTTCCCTTTTTTTTTTTTTGGTGAGGCAATTGGGGTTAAGTGACTTGCCTGGGGTCACACAGCTGCCCCCCCTCTTTTTTGACTCTTGCTCTTGGCTGGGGAGGGAAGTAGGTTGGAAATGTCAGTAACTCATTCATGATGTCTGATGAAGGGAGTGGAGTCTCTAACTTGGGGAATTTTGAAAGGTTAGTTGAGCAAGCCACAGGAATCCAGGAGTCAAAGTCCAAGCTAAGTTCTGTGGCATCAGTGCCCAGATAGAATAATCTTTGGGACCCCAGACTGGCAGAAGCTGAAATAAGCTTCTTCCAGGAGTCATCCCACATTTGGACATTAACTTGGCGGGACTGATGCTATGTTGGAATTGAACTAAGTTATAAGCTTTCTCCCTTCCAGAGAGTCAAGTGGTATTTGGAGGGTATGCATCCCAAGGAGTGGAGGGAAGGGAAGGGAAGGGAATGTTTATTGTTCTTGGCATATCTTTGAAGTAATTGTCTCTTTTTCAAAACCAATTGAGATTAAGTGGTTAAATGAAATTGAGGTAGGGGCAGCTAGGTGGGCACAGTGGATAGAGCACCGGCCCTGGAGTCAGGAGTACCTGAATTCAAATCCAGCCTCAGACACTTAACACTTACTAGCTGTGTGACCCTGGGCAAGTCACTTAACCCCAATTGCCTCACTAAAAAAAAAAAAAAAGAAATTGAGGTGCTAGTCATTGTCCCCCTAACAGTGGAGGAGACACACTAGTGGAGGCTTGAGCCAAGGATGTCAGAGAAGAAACAACCCTACAAACCCCTCAAGACTACAGATGTAGCCTGCTTGGCTACTACCTCATTTGATCCTTCTGATAACCCTGTTTGAAGTCAGGATCCTAGGCCTGCCCTATTTTGTTGTGGTTCTAGGAAACCTGACATTCCTGCAAGGTCTATGGTAGACTAGGGATTGCTAAACCAAAGAAAACTATGAGAAAATACTGCTTTGAGGCAGGAAAATGGATAATGCCTAAACTCGAAGTACTTGTTCCTAGAATATTCAAGTTCCTGTGCCCCACTAATTATACCTTTCTAGCACAGAAACATTACTTTGTCACCTTAGGAGTTGTGGATACTCAGTCCCTCTAGTTCAGTTCTGGGAAGGCTACCTCTAATGAGAGGGATTAGGGGAAAAGGGAAGGGGGAAGGGAATCAAAATTTATATAGCACCTTTTTGTGCCAGGCATTGTGGTAAGTGCTTTTTACAAATATTATCCTAATTTGGTTAACATTTCTCACAATAATTGACTTAGTAAGTCCTCCCTCATCCCCCAGCCTCCATAGAAAATGACTTATGACTTGGGTTAGGGTTCCACCAAAGGGAAGAGTAAAGTAATACTAAAAGTACAAGTAATTCATTCCATACCCAAAAGGAATGATAAACACAAGACTCACAAGCACACATCAATGAAAGCAGAATAAATAAGGATTCAGTAACTTAACTTATAACTTCTGTTCAAATCTGCAGGGAGGCCAATATTTTTTTGTTTTTGTTTTCGTTTTTGTGGGGCAATGGGGGTTAAGTGACTTGCCCGGGGTCACACAGCTAGTAAGTGTCAAGTGTCTGAGGCCGGATTTGAACTCAGGTTCTCCTCAATCCAGGACCGGTGCTTTATCCACTGCGCCACCTATCTGCCCCCTGGGAGGCCAATATTTAAACCCCATCTGAACATAAAGCGGTATTCAGTGCTGCTTATTAGGGCACTGTACACTTCACCTTGGCTGAGAACTGTTCTTACAACTCTTCTGGTAACATGGCCAGGCTGGCTGACTTCTCCAATGCAGAAGCTTCCCCTATCCCCAGTCGGCTTCAACCTGAGGGGACCCAAAGCTTCCTTACCTCCTTAACTCAGTTCATCACAAGCCTGTTCATGTCCATCTCAGGAGACTCATTCACCAGAGATCAGAAAAGAACAAATACATGAGAGGTAAACGCATCATAGGAGCAGGTGAAAGTTTGTCTAAGCAGGACATGTGCCCCTAGCTGTGTAGAGGTCTGGTGGTTGTTTTGGGACAATCAACTGGTCCCTCACTTAACTCTTAGGAAACAATTCAGAACAGCCCTCAAAACACCCTTAACCCAGAGATAGGAAGAGATTGGTAGAGAGATGGGTCAGTCTTTTATTGTGGGTCCACTGAGTCATCAGCTCCTCTGACTCATTAATAAATTAAGAGACTATTGGAGGGGGCAGCTAGGTGGAGCAGTGGATAAAGCACTGGCCTTGGATTCAGGAGGACCTGAGTTCAAATCCAGCCTCAGACACTTGACACTTAACTAGCTGTGTGACCCTGGGCAAGTCACTTAACCCTCATTGCCTTGCAAAACAAAAAAACCAAAAAACCAAAAACAAAAACAAAAAAGAGACTATTGGAGGGGGGTCAGTTAGTTGGCGCAGTGGATAAAGCACTGACCCTGGATTTAGGAGGACCTGAGTTCAATTCCGACCTCAGACACTTGACACTTACTAGCTGTGTGACCCTGGGCAAGTCACTTAACCCTCACTGCCCCCCCCCCCAAAAAAAAAGCAAAGACAGACAGGCAGACTATTGGAATTGCCCTGGGGTGGGAGGGTTCAGTTTTTTCCTTCTGGCTTTCTCTGGCTTCCTTCAAGACAGCTCAAATCCTACCTTCTGTGGGAGACCTTTGTTGATCCTCTCTATGACTACTGCGTTCCTTCTGAGATCATCTTCTTTCTATTCTCTGTAGCTCTTGAATGTACATGATTGGTTGAATGTTGGCTGCCCCATTCAATTAATGTATTGAGGGCACAGAACTCTGTTTTTGCCTTTCTTGGTATCCTCAACACTCAACACGATGCCCAGCACATAGTAAGTGCTTAATAAATGCCTGCTGACTGACTAGAACTAGTGGTAAAATCTCAGATTATCCAAGTTTATAGCCATGGCTCTCATTAGTCCTGTCTGAAAGCCATGATGAGTTACAAGCATTATAATTTTAGAAAGTTTAAAGCTGTGCAGTGAATGCTTGGGGATGATACCTAGAACATGATGCATATATAACATTAAGGTGGGGGGTGGCTAGGTGGCATAGTAGATAAAGCACTGGCCCTAGATTCAGGAGGACCTGAGTTCAAATCCAGCCTCAGACACTTGACACTTACTCGCTGTTTGACCCTGGGCAAGTCACTTAACACTCATTGCCCTGCAAAACAAAAACAAAAAAAAACACTAAGGGATTGAACTCTTTTTGATCTGAGTGCTATCATTGCTTAAACATTTGTCTGGGAGATATGGTGCTCCTTCTGGCCAATGATTAAAAAATCGTGTACACTCTGGCAAGTCAAGAGTTAATTTGGTTTTGTTAAACAGTACAAGAGGCCTTAAGAAGTAGAGAAAAAAATTTAAATGCAATTAAATATGCAGCAGGCACACTAATCATGATCCCAAACTAGTGACTCCCTAACAGCTGGTAGAACAAATGTGACTTTATAGGGAACGAATTAGATAAAAGACAGCTCTCGGGAGGCAGAGGCATCTTTATGAATTTTAAGCCTCCAAATAAATTGACATTAGAAATGAATGGACATTCTGAGGTCCCCTGAACATGGTAATTAAAGAATTGGGTTTAGCCTTTAAAACTTTGAATTAATTGTGGCAAAAGGCTGCACATATTTTATAAACAAACATGTGTATGTGTGTATTTGTGTATATACATATACATAAATGTGTATGTGTATGCATGTATGCATGTGTATGTACACACCTGTGTATGTGTATGTATATATATACATACTATAGGGTGGGCCAAAAGTCACAAAGGTGGTATCAATATTTACTAACTCCTTTTTTTTGTTTTTAACAAAACCATAGCATCATATACAGTATATGCATATATATAAAATAAGAAAATTTATTTTCAAAAAATATTAAACATCAGATCCCTTCATGGTTTTTGGGACTACCCTGTGTATATTTGTATATACATATATGTGTGTATATAAATATGTATACATTGTATATATGTGTAGTATGTGTGTGTGTATATATATATGTGTGTATATGTGTGTGTGTGTATATATATATATATGACCTTGTCCGCACATTACCTAAAGGTATCTGGCCTCCTGGCTGTTCAATGAACAAGACACTCCATTTTTCTCAATTCTGCAGTTCTGGGCATTCTCTATGGCTGTCCCCCATGCCTGGAATGATCTCCCTCCTTCACTCTGACTTCTGACCTTCCTGGCTCCCTTTAAGTCCCAACTAAAATACCACTTTCTACAGGAAGCCTTTCCTAACCCATTACTCTTTTTTTTTTTTTTTGCGGGGCAATGGGGTTAAGTGACTTGCCCAGGGTCACACAGCTAGCAAGTGTTAGGTGTCTGAGGCCGGATTTGAACTCAGGTACTCCTGAATCCAGGGCCGGTGCTTTAACCACTGCGCCATCTAGCTGCCCCCCTAACCCATTACTCTTAATTCCAATGCTTTCCTTTTAACCATTTCTTTTTTATCCTGCATATAGCTTTTGTTGTTTAGTCATTTTTCAGTCATGCCCAACTTTTTGTGACCCTTGGGGTTTTCTTGACTAAGATACTGGAGTGGTTTGCCATTTCCTTCTCCAGCTAATTTTTACAAATGAGGAAACTGAGGCAAAGAGGGCTAAGTGACTTGCCCAGGGTCGCATAGCTAATAAATGTCTGAGGCCACATTTGAACTCAGGTCTTCTTCACTTCTGGCCTGGCACTCTATTCACTTTGCTATCTAACTACCACCACATATAGCTTGCTTTGTGTATGTATGTGTGTATACATATATACATACATATATATATATACATATATGGAAATATAAATACACATACACACACACATATATATATATTTGCATGTAATCTTACCCATTAGATTGTAAGCTCCTGAGGGGGAGCGATTATTTTGCCTTTTTTTGTTTCCCCAGCACATAGTAGGAGCTTAATAAATGTTTTTTGATCGACTAATTCCTATCTCTCCCACTAGATTGGAAAATGGTACCTCTACAAGCTATTTAAAGAGCTGTTTGATACTGTGCCACTTTAAGACCATAGAGAAACCCCTACAGATCACCAAGAACTGGGAATATTAGGAACATTATTAAAGCATTAAACAGGCCACCTATATTATATTTAAATAATAATTTGTTTTTCTGGAAACGTGAATATGTATTATGTTACAGTTATAAACAAACCCCACTCATCAACTGGTATTTGTTGTGAACTGAAAAGATAATGGCACCTGCCTGAGCAAGCTGTCTACACTAGGTGCCTGCATTCTTTGTCCTCTCCCTTTCCACCTTCTTCAATCTGGAATGGTGACCTAATCATTCAAATGAAACTGTTCTCTCCAAAGTTACCCAGTAACCACTTTTTAAAAAGTTTTTTATTGATGTCTTTTTTTTAACTTCGCCATAGTTTCCCCCCAAAATCCCTCCCTTGCCTCTCCTAAAAATCCATTCCTTATAACAGATTTCATTTTTTAAAGAAAAAAAATAGGTAAAAATCAGCATGATTGATAGATTGAAGGTCCACACATATGTGCTACAGACAACCCTTGCGGATCTCCCATCTCCACAAAGAGGTGGGGTATGAATGTCTTCTCATGTCTCTTTTTGAAAGCCATGTTTGATCTTTATAATTTTGTTGTATTTGCTTCTGGCTTTTTTGTGGTTGGTCTTTCTATTTGCATTGTTATAGTCATTCTGCATATTGTTTTCTTCTCTTTTTTTGGTGAGGCAATTGGGGTTAAGTGACTTGCCCAGGGTCCCACAGCTAGTAAGTGTCAAGTGTCTGAGGCCGGATTTGAACTCAGGTACTCTTGACTCCAGGGCTGGTGCTTTATCCACTGTGTCACCTAGCTGCCCCCCTGCAATAGACTTCTAAAAGGTTTACCCACTTCAAGTCTCTTCCCCCTCTACTCCATCCTCTACTCAAGCTGCCAAAGTAATCTTAAGTGTCTGAGATAAGATTCGAACCCAGGTCTTCCTGACTCCAAGGCCTATCAACTTCATGGGTACAGATCCAGACTCAGCATTCTAAACCTGTACAATCCATCAATGATAGTTTATTAGCTAATATCTCAAGGCACAATATCCTTATGGCAAAGTTCATTGTTAATGATAATGGATATAGGGGCAGCTAGGTGGTGCAGTGGATAGAGCACCGGCCCTGGATTCAGGAGGACCTGAGTTCAAATCCGGTCTCAGAAACTTGACACTTACTAGCTGTGTGACCCTGGGCAAGTCACTTAACCCCAATTGCCTCACCAAAAAACCCCCAAAACAAACAAAAAATGATAGTGGATGTAAACCCATATTTTCAAATAATCTTTTTGATGATTTTAAATTATTGGAGCTCAACTAGTCAGACCTGATTAAATCATCATTTTTACCTTATAATATGGCTGGCAAAGAGCTTGTACCAGTAGAAATGTCAGGCCTGTCCTTTTCTCACTTGTTTCTACTGGCATTATCTGTAGTCATCAGTTTCTTTGCAGTCAACCAGTCAGTAAGTATTATTAAGCATTTACTTGTGCCAGGAATTTTGCTAAGTGCTGGGGGCACCAAGAAAGGCTAAAACAGCCTCTGCCCTCAGGTAGCTCACAGTCTAATGGGCAAGACAACATTCAAACAACTGCGTACAAACAAGATTTCAGTCATTTTTCTTAGCTGTGTCCAACTTTTTGTGACCCCTCTTAGAGTTTTCTTGGTAAAGATACTGGAGTGATCTAATTCCTTCTCCAGCCAATTTTACAGATGAGGAAACTGAGGCAAACAGGATTAAGTGACTTGCCCAGGGCCACATAGCCAGCAAGTGTCTGAGGCCAGAGTTGAACTCAGGAAAATGAGTCTTCCTGACTCTAGGCATGACACTCTATCCACTGAGCCACCTAGCTGCCCCACAAATAGGAGATTTACCAGATAAATTAGAGATAGTCTCAGAAGGAATACACTAAGATTAAGGGAGCCTGGAAAGGTTTCTTGCAGACGGTGGGATGTTAGCCGAGACTTAAATGAATTTAGGGAAGCTAGAAGGAATCTTTTAAAGCCATTTGTCCATTTTATAAGGGTTAGTTTAAAACTAGGTAATATAATCTGTAAATTCACTAAACTGGGCATTTGTACACTACAATGTGTCATAATATGCAGAAAGCAAAAGTGAGGGCAGAATTGTCAACACCTCTCTATTGTGGAGTTCCCACAGGAGACCTTAAATACCACATGTGACATTTGAGCGTCTTACATCTGGACTGACAATGCCAGTGTCAATTCATAAATTAAATATTAGTAAACCTTAATTTTTTTCTTCTCTTAGAATTACTGTTTTTATGTCTTTTTTTCTAATATTTTCGTCCTGTATTTAATGCACCATATTGTGCACCCTTTAGGGTTCACATACCCAGCTTTGGAGAATGCTGGCTGGGCACAAAACCTTAAGCAAGTTCACAAGCCACCCCATTTTGTAGATGAGGAAACTGAGACTCTGAAATCTTGAGCCTTTCCTAGGGTCATAAAGTTAGTGTCTGGGGCAGAATCTGAACCCGGATCTTTCTGCCTTCAAGTTCAGAGCTCTTGCCACTACTCTACAACCTTGTTGTAGGAATTTTAATGTTCTTGATAACTTGAGTAAACCACCACCACAACAATAATAACAACAGTCAGGACATTAGGAAGGGCTGGAATTCTTCCCTCAAGTCTTCAGACAGTAGACTAGCAACATAATCAAGTAGAAAACTTCACCTAATGAATCAACTGTGTCTCTAGTGAGCATCCTTATCTTGTTCTACCTTTCCTCTGTTATTTACTATTAGAGTCTTAGACATTAGGACTACCCGCTGGGCCATGCTGTAGCACGAACAGTGTGCCCTGGAAGCAGTGCTACACTTTAAGGAGTAAAAAGCCAAGAAACAGTAAGCCAGGATGAGTAGGCAGAGAAAGCAGAAGACCATTGAAAACTTCTTTGGGGGAAAGGTAGACCACAATACATCCTCAGAAGAAGAAGATAATAATAGGGTCAAAGCTCCAACATCCAAAGCTTCCAAGAAAAATATGAACTGGTCTCAGGCCATGGAAGCTCTCAAAAGGGACTTTGAAGAGAAAGTAGTAGAGATAGAACGAAGATGTAGAGAAAGAGAGGAAGAAATGGAAAGAGAAATGAGAGCAATGCAGGAGAGTCATGAGAAAAAAGTCAACAGTTTGAAAAGCCAAATGGAAAAGGAGATTAAAAACTGTCTGCTGAAAATAATTGCCTAAGAATTAGGATTGAACAAATGGAAGCTAGTGACCTTATGAGAAACCAAGACACAGTAAAGCAAATCCAATTGAATGAAAAAATAGAGGGCAATATGAAATATCTCCTTGGAAAAACAGCTGACCTAGAAAATAAATCTAGGAGAGATAATTTGAAAATCATTGGACTACCTGAAAACCATGACCAAAACAAGAGCTTAGACACCATCCTCCAAGAGATTGTGAGGGAAAATTGCCCTGATATCTAGAAGCAGAAGCTAAATAGAAATTGAAAGAATCCACCGATCACCTCCTGAAAGAGATCCCAAAAGGAAAACCTCCAGGAATATTATAGCCAAATTCCAGAACTCCCAGGTCAAGGAGAAAATATTGCAAGCAGCTAGAAAAAAGGAATTTAAATACTGTGGAGCTCCAATAAGGATAAAGCAAGATCTAGCAGCTTCTACATTAAAGGACCGGAGGGCATGGAATATAATATTCCAGAGGTCAAAGGAACTGGGACTACAGCCAAAAATCACGTACCCAGCAAAACTAAGCATCATCTTTCAGAGGGAAACATGGAACTTCAAGGAGAAAGAAGACTTTCAGGCATTTGTTATGAAAAGACCTGAACTGAATAGAAAATTTGACTTTCAAATACAAGATCCTGGAGAAGCATAAAAAGATAAACAGGGAAAAGACTTCATGAGGGATATTAAAAGATCAAACTATTTATATTCCTACATGAGAAGATAATACTTCAAACTCATAAGAACTATATCAGTAAGGATTTAATAGAGGACACAGGTCTGAACTGAATATGAAGGGATGTTATGTTTTGTTCTGTGTGGGGTGTCTTATGTCTGGGGCCGGATTTGGGCTTGGGGCCTCCTGGGTCCAGGGCTGGTGCATTGTCCACTGTGCCACCTGACTAACCCATAATGACATCCTTTAAATAGGGTTGAAGTGTAGGAGAAATAGACTGGGGGAGGGGAAAGGGGAGAGATGGTCTGGGAAGAGGTTGTTCACATGAAGGAAACAAGAAAAAAGCTTATGGAGGGGAGGGGAAGAGGGGGGAGGAATTGGGGAGTGAGTGAACCTTAATATCATCAGAATTGACTCAAAGAAGGACTAACATACATACTCAAGTAGGTATAGTAATATATTTTTGCCCTGAGGGAGGGGAGGGAGAGGGGGCGGGGGAAGGAGGGAAGGGCAGATTCGGGGAGAGAGTAGTAAAAAGCAAAATACTTTCGAGGAAGGTAAAGATGTTCTGCATAACAGCACAGGTATGAAATATTGAATTGCTTGATTTCATAGGGAGGGTTGAGGAGAGAGGGAGGAAGAAAATTTGGAACATAGAATTAGCTCAAAGACCTTAAACTCATCAGAGTTGGCTCATGGAGGGAATAACATTCACACCCAGTTGGGAGGAGTAATCTATTTAACCCTAAAGGAAAGTATGAGGGGAAGAGGATAAGGAAGGAAAGGTGAAAAAAAAGGGAGTGCAGAGTAGGGGAGGGGACAGTCAGAAGTAAAATACTTTTGAGGAGGAATAGTTTAAAAGAAGATAGAAAATAGAGTAAATATCATGGGAAGGGAATAGTATGGAGGGAAATAGTTATGATGACTTTGCTGGGCTAATATGAAGAAAATTCTTTGTCAAGTTTAAGGTACTTTATTCAGGTTATGATGAACAGGATACTATTAGAAAAACCTGGAAAGACCCACATGAACTGAAGCAGAGTGAAATGCACTGTATACAAAATAACAGCAATAGTGTAAGATGATCTGCTGGGAAGCATGTGGTTATTTTCAGCAAGGCAATGGTCCAATATAACCCTGAAGGACTTATGAAAATGGCAACCCATCTACAGACAAAGAAGTGATAGTATCTGAAAATAGATGGAAACACATTTTTTTTCTTTTCTTTTTTTTTCTTTTTTGGTGAGGCAATTGGGGTTGGGTGGCTTGCCCGGGGTCATACGGCTGGTGGGTGTTGGGTGTCTGGGGCTGGATTTTGGCTCGGGTGCTCCTGGTTCCAGGGCTGGTGCTCTGTCCACTGTACCACCTAGCTGCCCCTGGAAACACATTTTTAAAAAAAAATTTTTTTTCTCTTTGACAATTCCTCAGTCTGAAGTTTTGGGAGTTTTTTGACTGTTTTCTTTCACAACCTAGCTAATGTGGGAATGTTTTCCGTGACTACTCATGTATAACTTATTTTGAAATGCTTGAGTTCTAGTGGGTGGGGTGGGAATAGAGGAGGAAGAGAAGTTGGAACAATTTTTTTTAAAAATTGATGTTAAAATAAATTTGTTTTTACATATAAAAAAATCGATGTTAAAATTTGTTTTTACATATATTTTGGAAAATAAAATTCTATTCAAAAAAAAAAAGAAATTAGGACTAAAAGTATCTCATTTCTTTCCCATTCCAAACGTGAGGCACGAAACTGACCTAGATGAGACCTAGATGAACATGGTCAGTCCTGGCCTGCAAGAAGAGTGTGGGAAAAGTGCTCACTGTAACACTCATTTAGAGGAGCTTGAAGTGACAGTGGAGAAGACTGACCACTGCTTGGTTAGCTGCACACTTGGGAAAAGGCCAGGTATTCTGCCTGAGATCTCTGCACCACAGGGCTATTTGGGGTAAGGGAAAGAAGAAGAGAGCATAATGGACTGTACCTTTTGGATTTGGACAGAAACAGAGACAGTTCTGAAAAAATCTCTGGAGAAAATTTTTACAGCAAGTTTCTCTGATGATGGCTTCATTCCTCAAATATATAGAGAATGAAGTCAAATGTATAAGATTATGAGTCATTCCCCAATTGATAAATGATCTAAGGATATAAAAGTAGTTTCTAGAAGAAGAAATCAAAGCTATCTATAATCACATGAAAAAAATTCTCAGTTACTATTCTTTTTTTTTTTTCAGGGCAATGAGGGTTAAGAGGCTTGCCCAGGGTCACACAGCTAGTAAGTGTCAGGTGTCTGAGGCTGCATTTGAACTCAGGTCCTCCTGAATCCAGGGCTGGTGCTTTATCCACTGTGCCACCTAGCTGCCCCCTCTCAGTTACTATTGATTAGAGAAATGTAAATTAAAACAACTGAGGTACCACCTCACACCTATTAGATTGGCTAACATGACAGAAAAGGAAAATAATAAATGTTGGGATGGTATGTGGAAAAATTGGAACGCTAATGTGTTGTTGGTGCAGTTGTGAACTGGTCCAACCATTCTGGAGGGCAATTTGGAACTATGTCCAAAGAGCATACCCTTTGACCCAGCAATACCACTAATAGGTCTGTATCCCAAAGAGATCAAAAAAGAACAAAAAGGACGATTATGTATACAAATATTTATAGCAGCTCTTTTTGTGGTGACAGAGAACTGGAAATTGAAGGGATATCCATCAATTGGGGAATGGTTGAATAATTCTAGTATATGAATATGGAATACTATTGTGCTATAAGAAATGATGAGGAGGATGCTTTCAGAAGAACCTAGGAAGACTTACATCAACTGATCCAAAAGTGAAATTAGTGGAATCGGGAGAACAGCAATATTTTATGATGATCAGCTGTGAATGACAATTATTCTCAGCAATACAATGATCTGAAACAATTCTGAAGGACTTATGATGAAAGGTGCTATGCATCTCCAGAGAAAGAACTGATGGAGTCTAAATGAAGATAGAAGCATGTTGCTGAATTGTTTCCAGTTATGTCCAACTCCTTGTGACCCCATTGGGGATTTTCTTGGCAAAGATACTGGAGTAGTTTACCATTTCCTTCTCCAGCTCATTTTACAGATGAGGAAACTGAGGCAAATAGGGTTAAATGACTTGCCCAGGGTCACACAGCTAGTACTACTGTTCCACCTAGATAGAAGCATGCTTTTAAATTTTTCTTTTTTCCCCTTGGTTTTTTATGTTTTCTTTTGCAACATGGCTAATATGAAAATATGTTTTACATGACTGCACATGTATAATCAATAACAAATTTCTTGCCTTCTCAAGGAGGGGAGAAGAGGAGAGAGGGAGAGGATTTGAACTCAAAATGTTAAAAAAAAAGAACGTTAAAATATTTTTACATGTAATTGAAAAAAAGAGAAGAGGAGAGAGAGAGAGAGAGAGAGAGAGAGAGAGAGAGAGAGAGAGAGAGAGAGAGAGAGAGAGAGAGAGAATGAGAACATAACGTTCCTAGCATCTTCCGTTCCTTTAGTCCAGCTTACCAAATTATAATGATGAGGGTTGCTGGGAGTGAGTGGCAGGCATATATTACATTTTGTCACTTTGTTATAGCCTAATTTCTTTCCAATTGCATCCACTCAGGGGGAGGGGATAAGGCTGCATCCAGGACACTGGGGTTAAATTCTCCCCTGGGGTGCAGGGAGCTGAGGCCAAGACAGCTGCTTGCTTCAGGCTGGATTTGGCAGGGCAGATGGTAATATGTCTCCTTGGCTCACCCCCATTCCCCTCCACGCCCAGGCAGAATCCTTGGGATGCTGGTCCTGACAACCCACTCCTTACCCTGAAGAACCCCCACACTCGGACCTCAGACAGAGGGTGGCCTCGTGAGCTGATGATATTCTTCCCCATGTCAGATTGCCTTCTATCTGCTCCAGCATGTGTCTAATCTCCCTGGAGGCATGGGAGGGGAAGCTGAGGGGCATCCAAGGACTAGCATCTACCTCAATCCCATTCAATCCATTAGCAGGCGTGGCTGCAGCTGAACCTTAGCCCCAGGACCCCATTTGCTTTCCCCCTTACCTCTCCTGCTGGGCCTCCGGGGCACTGAGCCAAAGGTCCAAGGGGACCCTTTTGGTTTTCCTCATGGTCCGAGGTCAGAACTGGGCTTCCACATTTCCTGGTCCAGCCACTGTGAAGGATGCCCGACAGCTCTGTGGCTCAGTTCCCCCATGCCCCCATGCCATGCACAGAAGAGGAAAAGTTCCAATAGAGCCCCCCTACTCCATCACTCCATCGGGGGTAGAGCAAACCCTTTCTTGCTTTCTTCCCTTCTCTCCCCAGCCCTCCTCTAACACCCTCGAGGCCAGAGAGTCACAGCTGTAGATGACAGATCTGCATCCTGTTGAGTAACCCAGAGCTGGTCCACAGGAGGAGCCCAGGGAACCTTTGGCTCACCAGAGGACGTGGCCCTAGGACAGTGACCTAAGATGGGTGCCTCTTACCACTGGGAAAGCTAGAAACTGTGGCGCTGTGACATCTGAGGAGACCTTGGGCCTGTCACTTCACTGGATTGTTCAATGACCAAATGAGACATCCCTTTCATCTCTGACATTCTGTTTGCCTATGGGGCTGACCTGGAGAAGCCTCTCTCAGCACAAGGGTAGAAGGAAGTGAGGCGGGGGCTCAGTGTGTGGCTCCACTTGGCAGCAGCTTCTCCCCACCCCCATACTCAAAAGAAGAAGGGGTTCTTAGTTCCTTGAGTGAGAATGTGGAGGGGTGGGTGGGGCTAAGCATTTATATAGGACCTACCATGTGCCAGCAACTGTGCTAAGCGATTTGTCTCTGAGAGGTAGATGCTATTATTAATCCCATTTTACAGTTGAGGTAAACAGAGGTTAAATGATTTATCTAGCTAATATGGAAATATATTTTGCATGATTTCACATGTATAACTGATATATTATTTGCCTTCTCTGTGTGTGGGGGCACTGAGGGAGGGAAAAAATTTGGAACTCAAAATTTTTAAAAAATGTAAAAAATAAACAGTAATTTAAAAGGAAGACTATTTGCCCAGGGTCACATAGCTAGGAAGTATCTGAAGCAGAATTTGAACCCATGTCTTCCTGACTTCAGGTTCAACATTCCATCCATGGCACCGCTTTGTTGTTCAGTCATGTTTGACTCTGCATGACCCTATTTGGAATTTTCTTGGCAAAGATACAGGAGTGGTTTGCCATTTTCTTATCCAGTGGATTAAGGCAAACAGAAGTTAAGTGACTTGCCCAGGGTCACATAACTAGTGAGTGTCTGAGGCAGTATTTGAACTCAAGTCTTCCTGACTCCAGGCCCAACACTTTACTCACCGTACCACTTAGCTACCCCCAAATAGAAATTGTTTGCTAGTGAAAAGGGGCTCAGTTTACCAGTAATTAAGCTCCATAGATGTCAGAAGACTGAATTTGGAGGAAGGTAGACCTAAACATTCTAGAGTTTAGTGACTAGGGTCTAGCCACCCCAGCACCTGGGCCACAAGAAAATTGGAGCTAGGGTGCATTGCTCCCTTTTGGTAGAGGCACCAGGGAATCTGTGTTGGCAGGAAATTTGGGGGACCCTACTTTACAGGTGGTGAAACTCAGGTAGTGACCGGGTAGAAACTATGGAATCCAGCTGGCATAATGGGCACCCATTGATTAAAATAATGATTTAATTTAGTTGACTAGATCCCTGGCTGAGGTTTCTTGTGTTTCCCGCCTAGTTCTCAGGTGTTTACAGCCCCAGGTACTTGAAACCCAGAAAGGAAAGTTCTGGCCACCAAAGTCCTTGGCACTGTCAGGTAGTTTCAACATCAGGAATTGATACGATTTTATCAGTGGAAATGACATTCTAAAGAAGAAGCATTCACATCTGTCTTGTCGATGTACCTTAAGGACCATGGGACTTTTACATCTAGCTTGAAGCTGAAACCTTCCGAAGGGGTTGTCTTCCCCATTAGAATGTGAGCACCCCAGGACAGTACAGTCTTACCTTTCTATTTCTGTCCCCAGATTTTAGCATTGGACTTTGCCCATAGTAAGCATTAAATAAATAGTTCATTTGTTTATTTGTTCATTCATTCATTCATTCATTCATTCATAGGACAGGGCTTTCTTAACTTTTTTTGTGTCTTGGACCCTTTTTGCAGACTGGTGAAGCCTACGAAACCTTCCTCAGAACGGTGATTTTCTTTTCTTTTTTCCTTTTTGTGGGGCAATGAGGGTTAAGTGACTTGTCCAGGGTCACACAGCTAGTAAGTGTCAAGTGTCTGAGACTAGATTGGAACTCAGGTCTTCCTGAATCCAGGGCCGGTGCTCAATCCACCGCATCACCTAGCTGCCCCAGAATGATTTTTAAAAATGGAAGGAAATGCTAGATTTCAGTCCATGAAACTAAAATTAAATGTTGGTTAGTGAAAATAAAGTAATTTTTTTCCTATACAAGTTTATGGACTCAGAAATCTATCGATGGGCTTTGTGAACCCCAAGATAAGAACTCCACCTAGAGAATATAGTCAACTGGATCCTTCATTCCTTGACACATCTGTAGCCTCCCTTGTGGTGGGTGGTGATGGCCCAAGCAACCATGAGATTTAGTTCAAGAAGAGAGCTTAGACATCAGCTCCCATATCTTAACAATGGAAAAATAGGCCCAAAGAGGTGGATTTGTCTAAAGTCACTTGGAAGAGGTCTAAGGTCACCTAGTAGAGAGGTCAAGTGTCATGGTGGATAAAGCCTTGGATTTGGTTTGGGGAAGATCAAGTCCCAGGGTCTCAAGGCACTGAGGCACAAAAGACTTCATCTACTTGAACATCCATTCCCTCAATGGTAAAATAGGAATACTAATAGAACTTCCCTTTCCAGGTGGGAGGGAATATCCAGTGGCTAATTGGGTAAGGGACTTTAGGAGCTTTTAAGTGTTATGAGTCAGTATTTATTATTATTACTGACCCTGTTTACTTCATTAAAATGGGGAACTCCAGGTAAGGAATTACCCTTACAGATGCAGACCTGTAGCTTCTCATCAGTGTACAGTTTTAGGAAGAAGTTACCTAGGGCAACTAGGCTAAACTGATGGACCCTCGGTCACATAGCCAATAAATGGGAGATAATTATTCTTTTTAATAATGGGCCTGGAATCAGGAAGATTCATCTTTCTGAATTCAAACCTGACCTCAGACACTTCCTAGCTGTGTGACCCTGGGTAAGTCACTTAACCCTGTTTGCCTCATCTGTAAAATGAGCTAGAGAGTCTAGTATCTTTGCCATTGTTGCTGTTGTTTCAACTGTGTCCAACTCTTTGTGACCCCATTTTAATAATTTGTGGTTTTCTAAGAAAACCCTATATGGGGGTCAAGAAGAGTTGGATGCGACTGAAATGATTAAATGTCAACAGTGATTGTATCAATTTAGATGACCCCGGATGTATGGAGGAGAGGAGGGGTACTCTTGGCTCGTCCTTAGGGGCATGGGAGACCTCTCTGGATTCCATTCCTGACTCTTCTCCGGACTTCCCCTACCAAGCCATAGAAACCCCTTCACCCTGGAAACTGACTTCACACACTGGAAGTACCTTCACCCTCAAAGCCTTCCAGGATCTCCATTTTAAGGAACATCCTCAGATAAGCCATGTCTTCTTTCCTCTCCTGCCTGCTCTCTTGACTTTTCAGGTTTCATCTTCTAACATGCTCCTGTAGCAGATACCATCTCTTTCCTCCTTCCCCTTTTTAACTTCCTTTTATGAATTGCCTTCTTCCATCAGAATATAAGTTCTTTGAGGGCAGGCAACGTTTTTCTTTCTCCTTGTATTTGCATCCCCAGTGTTTAGCCCAACATATAGCAAACATTAATTCTTATTGATTTGAGTTTTTCTCTACCACGCTCAGGTCACTGATTCAATTTCTGATCCTCCCTTAGCACCAAAGTCCCCTCCCACCCTACCCTATTCTCATTGGATCTCTTCTGATTTTCTTCATCTGGGATAGATCTTGGTTTTCCTCCTACCTCTGTGACTGCCCCTTCTCAGTCTCCTTTGCTCGGTCCTCATCCAGGTCCTGTCCTCTATGAGTGTATCCAATGCTGTGCCCTGGGACTTTCTTTTGGCGACCTTATCAGGTCTACCATGTCTAAAAAGATGATTCCCAGCCTTAGTCTCACTCCCTACTAGACTTTTCGGGGCAACCTCCTGTGGCCAGGCCTTGTTTTCTCTGCTTTCACAATGCCTCTCATAGACATTCCTTTCTCTCCATTTATATAGTGGCCATTCTGGTGCAGGCCCACATCATTTCAGGTCTGGACTACCTGCTGGTTGGTCTACCTGGCTGATTTTTCTCCCCTTCTAATCCAGCCTCCCCATAGCTGCCAAAATGATCTTGTCACTCTCCTGCTCAGTAAACTTCAGTGGCTCCCACTTACCTCAAGGATAAATTATAAAATTCTTTGTTTGGGGCAGCTAGGTGGTGGCACAGTGGATAAAGCAATGGCCCTGGATTCAGGAGGAACTGAGTTCAAATCTGGCCTCAGACACTTGACACTTACAAGCTGTGTGACCCTGGGCAAGTCACTTAACCCTCATTGCCCCGCAAAAAAAAAAAAACAAATCTTTGTTTGGCTTTCAGAGTCCTTCATGACCTTACTCCTTCTGATGACTAGAATGCTTTCTCTCCTCCTCCCATCTCCTGGCTTTCCCTGGAATCCTTTAATAATCATTTCAAATCCCACCTTCTGCAAGAGGCCTTTCCCATTTATCTTCCCTTAGTACTTCTCTCTGAAATTTTATTGTTATTTAATTGTTTTTCAGTCCTGTCTCATTCTTTGTGGCCCCATCTGGGGTTTTCTTGGCAAAGATACTGGAGTGGTTTGCCATTTCCTTCTCCAGCTCATTTCACAGATGAGGAAACCAAAGCAAACAAGGTTAAGTGACTTGCCCAGGGTCACACTGCTAGTAAGTCTCTGAGGCTGAATTTGAACTCAGGAAGAGGAGTCTTCCTGACTCCAGGCTCAGTACTCTCTCCACTGCACCCCTCCCCCTGAGGTTATCTCCCATTTATACACTATACATCTTGTGTGTGGGTAGTTGCACATTAGAAGGTGAGCTCCCATGAGAAGGTGAGCTTGTGAGCTGGGATCCTATTTCTTGCCTTCTTTTGCATACCTAGTGCTTCCCACACAGCCCAGGGCAGAGTAAGTGCTTGATAAATGCGCGTTGACTAGCTCTTCACCCCTCCTTCCTTCCCTCTTCCAGAGCCCAAGAGTGACTCAAAATGGATTTTCCCCAAATTCCTATCCAGGGAATTCTGGGTTCAGCCTATTCCCCTTCTCCTGGCTCTTCCATATCTCTGTGGATCACAGTACAGCCGGTTACCCTGGAGATAATCAGAGAGGCGCAGGCAAGCTGGAACTCTGAGCAGACTGTGAAGGGAGGGCTGGGGAGATCCAGAACCTTCCCACCCAACCCACCCACAGTCAAGGCTCGTCCTAGCCAGCCACCCCTCCCCCACACGAGCTACCCTGTCAGATCCTCACATTGAATCCATTGCACGAATACCCCCAAATGCTTGCTGGGTAAGGCGCTGTCAGTCTACATTCTGGAGGACCTGGCAGAGTTTGGAGGAGTGGTCCAAAAACTGATTCCAATGTTGGGGCCAAACCTGGGCAGATCATTCGATTTCTCTGGACCTTGGTTGCCTCACTTATAAAAGAACGGGGTCGGACTGGGTGACCTCTAGGACATCAAGGGCTGGAATGAGATGCGCATGTACATGATACACTGGGAAGCTTGTGACTGTGCACGCATGGGTGCGCACCTCGGGCCAGCCAGAGCCCGCAAGTGTTTGAGAGGTGTCCCTGGGCGTACTGCAGCCTACGAGATCTGCAGTAAAGTGGGAGGGATTCAGGATCCTCAGAGTGTGTCTAGGGGAGGGGTTAGAGCAGGTTTGCCGTCTGACGGAGAAAATTCCTCTTCCCAAGACACGCTAGAAATGTGATTATTAGTATGAGTACCAGCTGGTATCACAATAGGGAGACCTTGATGTAAAGCTGGGGCACAGAATCCCAAGGGAAGGAAGAGCCCAGACCTTCTTTGTCCTCCCTGAGACCCCAGAGACTAGGGGTCATTGGAGGGGAGAGGGGAGCCAGGTCTTGGCCCTGGCTCAGCCTTCTGAGATTGATGGAAGGGTCTGAGGGGACCAGGCCTCAAGGTCCCTTAGCAAAGCAGGCATCGAAGAAATGAGGGCCGGCTCCAGCCGGGTGAAGGAGCGGATGGGGGAGAAGGGAGGTGTGAGTGGAGGGGGAAGGGACGGAATAAGGAAACTGGACAGCACAGGGAGCTGCTCGGGCCAGTGGAATGTACAAGGCTGACTTGTCCGGTGCTGGCCCTGGTTCTGGACAAGCCCCTCTCCTCCAGAGGCTGTTCCTCCTGTCAGGGATTGTCCATTTTTTCTTCCCAGGAATTCTAACAGGCTCGGTTTTCTCTGAACCCCTTCCTCCTCCCCCTTCTCTTCCTCCTTTAATTTCATTCTTTTCTCGGGCTGAGCCCTTTATCCGGAGGTCAACTTGATGAGTCAAGGGGGATTCTGGGAGGTCATGGCCCCTCAGAACTCTCCAGCTTCAACGCAAAAAGTGGGGTAAAAACTCCCCTGGAAGATAACGGGTTTGTCCCGTGGGAGAGTCATCTGTGGGCAAATGATGGCTATGTAGCTTTTCCCTGGGAACAGAGGGAGGGAGCAGTAATGACCTGGAACCTTGGACATTGCAAGAAAGTGGCCATCGCAAGAAGGCCCGGCAGCCTTCCCAGAGTTGGCCTGCCTTGCTTTGGGAAGATTGTCTTATTGCCTTTCAGGGCATGGGATATGAGACCCAGAGCAGGTGGACGTTGAATGTCAAGAAACCAGAGAAAGCCGAATCTCAGACAGAATTTTTATGTAGGAGATAGGGGAAGGGGGAGGTCATGATCATGCAAAGTGTGCTGGAGCCAGAAGAGGGAGGGACCCCCCCACTGCACCCCACCCCAGGGGGACACCCAGGCTCCTTCCCAGCTTCCCCTTCAATGCCTCTTCTCTCTTCCTGCTTCTTTCCCGGGAGGTTTCGGAGGCGCTTCATCCAGGTAGATGGGAGCTAGTACTCCCAGAGGGTGGCACAGGCAAGGGAGTCTCCATCAGCCTTCAGCATGCCCGATGAGGCTCCCCTCAGGTATTTGCCATTTTTGCCTCTGATGGCCACTCGGCCCCGCTCCCGAAACTCAAAGAAGAAATCTTCTGACCTCTCGCCATCGCTGCACACGTTGCCATTGCTGGCTATGTACCAGAACTTACCGCCTCTGCCTGAGGATGGAGTGGGGGGCCAGTGGGTCAGGATGGGACAGGTCCTGGGGGTCCCTGCCCATGCTTTGGGCCCATTTCGTCCCTCTAGGCTTTATCCTTCCCTTCCCTTCTCCTCCCATACCACCTCCCTTAAGTTGCCTTTTCCTTCTGAGCACTGCCAACCCCATGGGAGGGGACTGGAGCTATCCGGGGTTAGAAAGTCTATGGCATTGAAGATGGTGAGAGTCTTCCCATGAACTCTGGTTGCATCACCCCCATCCCATTCCTCATTAGGGAGGTGGCTTGCGGGGGGTACGGGTGGAGGGTTTGGGAGTTGGGGAGAAAGGGTTGTGTGATTACTTTCTGTGGCAGGAAGGGGGCCAGCCCCTTTTCCCAGAACCCCCCTGACCAAGTATATCATTAGCAGCTGGGTCACCATGAGTGAGATTAGGTTCCGTCCATTCCCATCTCAGCCCCAGCTCCTTTTCCCATCCTTGGTTTTATCTCTATCTCTATCCCTACCAGGGGAGAAGGCAACAAAAATCACGGAAATAGTTATGGGAATGAAACTAATTCCCTCTATTTCCTCCCACCAACATCACTGGCTGGGTAAGCTTTCTTTAGCCGTTGGTGGTTCTGATTTGCAGCTACATCATATTTGGCCAGCCAGATGCTTATAGACAGCTCATTCACCCAGTGACAGGTGATGCAGGACCAGTAAGTGTCCTCTATTCCCCATTCCTTTCCCACTGATACAACACAAGAAATAAGGGGGGAGGAGCAACTGTCTGATTGTGATTCTCTAAAAATGCCAGAGCAACAGTAGATACAGCTGCAGATTCCTCAGACTGCTACTCAACCTCTCCCTCACCATCTTAGAGTAGAAGGAGGAATGGGAGTGGGGGTGAGGTGAGTAGAGACATAGGGAGACTCCCAGCTAACACCAAACCCTCCAGTGTGGTCTCAGTCCCTATTCTGATCCCTACCCCTGCTCCCCACCCCAAGGTTGCACCTCGGATCTGGTAGGCGCCATCGCTGAAACTGATGTGGAAGACATCATAGACGGATCGATTCGTGTCCAGCAGATTGGAGTTTCGATGGTGGCAGACAAAACCATCATTGCCTCTTAACACCAAGATGGGCCGGTTGATGAGTTTGATAATAAATTCTTCGTCCTCACCTGGACCGAGGAGAGGAAGGCTGCTAAGGGGACTAGGATGCCTTACCTTGCACCCTCCCTTTTCACTGACCCATCCTTGTGTGTGTATGTGTGTGTGTTGGGGAGGGGTCACCTTGTAAGGCCTCTTGGTGAGGTGTGTGCCTTAGTGGTTAGTAAGGAAGGGAAGGGGAAAGGAATAAGCATTTATATAATATATAAGCATTTATAAGCTTACTGTGTGCCAGTCACTGTGCTAAGTGATTTACAAACATTATCTCACCTTATGCTCACAACAACCCTGGGAAGTGAGTGCTGTTATTATTGTGCATTTACCGGTGAAGAAACTGAAGCAGGGACAGCTAGGTGGCACAGTGGATAAAGCACTGGCCCTGGATTCAGGAGGACCTGAGTTCAAATTCAGCCTCAGATACTCGACACTTCCTAGCTGTGTGACCCTGGGCAAGTCACTTAACCCTCATTGCCCCACAAAAACAAAAGAAACAAAAACAAACAAACAAAAAAAAGAAACTGAAGCAAATTGAGTGACTTGCCAGGGTTACACAGCTATTAAGTGTCTGAGGCTGGATTTGAACTCAAGTCTTCCTGACTTCAGGTGTGGCATTCTATCCACTGCACCACCTAGCGGCCTCTAGATAAGTAGAAAGGTGTTCTTTTCTTCTTGCCGGCCCACCCTGCTCCCTATTATCTGTCATTGCTTGAACCTCAGACTAGGCATTGATAGGAATTCTAAAGTCTGTAGGCTTTTAGGCTCCCGCCTGGCAGGCACTCACCAATAAAGTCACTGATGGCTGCTAGATGCCCATTCTTCTTTGTGCAGATGTAGCGCCCGTTGCTTGCCTTGAGTGCTATTCGTCGACCACGCCATTCAATCTCAAACATGGTTTTGGCAGCACTAGGGAGGGGAAGAAAAAAAGGGACAATCAGTGTCATTGGTGTGGGGGTGGGTAGGTTTGATAGCTGTTTGCCTGCCCCACCCCCACCTAGTCCTGCTTTGACTGGGGCCACCCAGAAGATCTGCTTCATTCGAGCAGGTGCAGGGCTAATCTAGGGCTTTGAAATCACTAGATCAGGTGGAGATGGGGGAATGCCTCCCTAAATCAAGGGTTTTTGTTTTTTTTAGTGAGGCAATTGGGGTTAAGTGACTTGCCTAGGGACACACAACTAGTGTCAAGTGTCTGAGGCCAGATTTGAACTCAGGCACTCCTGAATCCAGGGCTGGTGGTCTATCCACTGCACCACCTAGCTGCCCCTAAATCAAGGGTTCTTAACCATGTTTGTGTCCTGGTTTCCTTTGGAAGTCAAAGCCTATGGATATTATAGAATATAATTTAAAAATTCACAAAATCAAATTCATAGGGTTACAAAGGAAACCAATTGTGTTGAGGTATGGTTATCAAACTATATAACGACCCCAGGTTAAGAATCTGAATCTTTGCCCTAACCTTGAGAATGGAGTTGTCCCACCCAGGTCTCTCTCCTCTTCTCTTCCTCCTAGATCACAGCCCTGGACTCTGGAATCAAGGTCATCTTTCTTTTTCTTTTTCTCTTTTTTTTTCCGAGGCGATAAGGGTTAAGTGACTTGCCCAGGGTCACACAGCTAGTAAGTGTCAAGTGTCTGATGCTGGATTTGAACTCAGGTCCTCCTGAATTCAGGGCTGATGCTTTATCCGCTGTACCACCTAGCTGCCCCAAGGTCATCTTTCTTATTTCCTTTGGATTCAACCACCCTACCTCAAGGGGGAAAGTAGAGAGGAAGTCTCTGTCTACCCCAACCTGTGGTCTCAACCACAGCTACCCACCCTTCTCATACCCCTTGTCCTCCAGAGTTGCTATTTCTTCCCTACCCTCCATTCTACCTCACTTTCTAGGAAGGGCTTTGGCCCATAGAACACTGGCTCACCACTGGACGGGGCCTATCTAGCAAGGGGTTCAGAAGCAAAGGAAGAAGTGGTCACTTATATCCCATGGATTCTACTGCTTAAGGCAGCAGTGGATAAGTGTAATGTTGATGAGGGTGAGACTGGCGGGAGTGATGGTGATCATTGTAGGCTGAGATGGTGGTGGTGAGTGAGTGATGGGGGTGATGTGCATTTGGAGATAATCTTGGTGACTGTGATAATAGAGGTAGAGGTGATACTATGCCTGGTGGTGATGAGGTGATAGTCTTTTCTTTCTTTTTTTTTTTTTTTAGTGAGGCAATTGGGGTTAAGTGACTTGCCCAGGGTCACACAGCTAGTAAGTGTTAAGTGTCTGAGGCCGGATTTGAACTCAGGTACTTCTGACTCCAGGGCCGGTGCTCTATCCACTGTGCCATCTAGCTGCCCCCGAGGTGATAGTCTTAGCAAGGAAGATGACAGCAAAGAAATGGTGGTGGTCAGGGTAACAAAATTGTCCCCCTCTTTCACAACATCTCTTGGACACTTCTCTCCACTCACTCAGCTTAGTTCAGGCCCTCATCACCTCTTACCTAGATTATCACAGCAGCCTCTTAATTGGTCTCCTGACTCAAGTCTCTCTCTATCCAACTCCATTCTACACCTTCAAATGAACTTTCCTTAAGCATAGATTGGATCATGTCACTTCCCTATTCAGACAACTGCAGGGACTTTCTATTGCCTCTAGCATAAAATAGAAATTTCTCTGTCTAGCTTCTAAAGTCCTTCATAATCTTGCCTCAGTCTACCTTTCCAGCCCCTTCTGCACTCAAAGATCCAGCCAAATTGGTCTTCTCTTTATTCTTCACATTTGACAACCCAGCTCTAATCTTTGTACAAAGGTACTGAGTGTGTCTCAAGTCTGGAATATACTCCTTCCTCATCTCCACCTTATAGAGTCCCTTCCTTTCTTTAAGACATAGCTCAAGGGGCAACCAGGTGGTGCAGTGGATAGAGCACTGGTCCTGGAATCAGGAGGACCTGAGTTCAAATCTGCCTCAGATACTTACTAGCTGGGTGACCCTGAGCAAGTCACTTCACCCTGATTGCCTTAAAAAAAAAAAGATACAGTTTAAATAGCATTTTGTGTAGCACACCTTTTCTGATCCTCCCAAACTGCCTTGTGCATCTAAATACTGTATATGTACTTGTATTTTTTCATGTTATGTTGCATGTATATATGTACATTAAATTCACATATGTCTATATATTGTTATATGTGCTTGTTTTCTCCCTCATTAGAACACAAGCTCATTTTAAGTATCGATTGTTATATTCTTTGGATTTGTATTCCCCAGCACCTTGGACAGTACTTGGCACAAAATAGGCACTTAAAAACTTGGTTGATTGAGGTAGCCCTTCTTCTTGCAATGGCCATGTACCCAGTTTCCATCCTCTCCTGCTTGTCCAGGAGATCGCCCTCCCAATGATCCCTGCTCCCCCTCAATCTTTAATCTCTTCCTAGCTAGGGGTCCTTTTCCTACTGTCCACAAACACACCTAAATGTCCTTCATCCTGAAAAAACTCCATGGGCTCTATCATTTCCTCAAGCTTTAATCACATCCATCTGTGTGTGTGTGTGTGTGTGTGTGTGTGTGTCTCCTCTCTCCTTACTTTATAGTCTGGTTTCTGACATCAGTCAATTGAAACTTTCTCCAAAATTATGGACAATCTCTTGATTGCCAAATCTGATGGCCCTTAACTCCACCCTTATCTCCTTGACCTCCCTGCAGCAGACAACATTGCTGAGCACCTCAACTTCCTGGATACTCTCTCCTCTGGGTGTTTTATGATACTATCCTCTCTTGGTCCTCCTTCTACTTGTCTGCTTCATCTTCTTTGCTGGATCATTACCCACTTCATGCCTCCCTTAACTGTAGCTGTACCACAAGCTTCTGTTCTGGGCTCTTCTTTCTCTAAAAGTCTCTCACAAAGTGGGCTAGTCAACTCCCATGGGTTTAATTATCATCTTTTTTCAGATGATTCCTGTATTTATATATCCAGCCCTGATCTCGCTCTTGAGCTCCTATCCTAAGTCACCAACTACCTATTGGACATTTCAAACTGTAGTGTCTTGAGAGCATCCCAAAACTCAACATGACCAAAAAGAACTCATTATCTTTTCCCCCTAAAAGCACCCCTCTTTGACACTCCCTATTTTTGTTGAGGACACCATCATCCTTTGGGTCCATCCAGGTTCATAATTTGGATATCATCCTAGACTCCTCCTTCTATTATATCTAACCAAAATTGTAACTTCTCCCTCCACAGCATCTCTCCCATATGTCCCCTTCTCTCTACTCACACAGATATCATCCCATTTCAGGGTCTCATCATCTATCACCTAGACAACAAGTCTCTCTAGACTATCCTCCACATGGCTACTTAAGTGATTTTTCTAAAATCCAGGTCTGACCATGTCACCTCCTTACTCAATTAACCCCCATTTCTCTTTATTACATCTAGGATCAAAGTCCATTTAAAGCCCTCTACAACCTAGCTCCAACTAACCCTTCTAACCTTATTACACATAATTCACCTTGGCCTACCCTATTGTCCAGCTAAACTGACCTTCTCTCTGTTCCTTGCACACAACACTCCACCTCCTCCCTATGTGCCTTTGAACAGTTTGTCCCTCACACCTGGAATGATCTTCCCCCTCACCTCTTCAAGATTCAGCTCAAGCCCCATATTCTGTATCACTCCAGTGCCTCCCTCTCCAAAAAGAATTTCCTTATATCCATTTTCTAGATGTTGTCTTTACACACACATACATATTTATACACTATATATGTATATCTATCCATCCATCCATCTATCCATCCATGTATCTATCCACCCATCCATCTATCCATCCATCCATCCATCCATCTATCCATTCATGTATCTATCACCCATCCATCCATCCATCCATCTATCCATCTATCCATCCATGTATCTATCACCCATCCATCCATCCATCCATCTATCCATCCATCCATCTATCCATCCATGTATCTATCCACCCATCCATCTATCCATCCATCCATCCATCCATCCATCCATCCATCCATCCATCCATCCATCCATCCATGTATCTATCTACCCATCCATCCATCCTTCTATTTATCCATCCACATGGAAATATATTTCCCTGATAGAATTTAATCTTCTTGAAAACAAAAACAGTTTCATATTTGCCTTTGTATCCCCAGTACCTAGAACATTATTTGACAAGTAGTGGTTGACTGGACTTCATTGATTGAAAGTGATGGAAGGGAAATGGTGATGGTGACAGTGCTGATATTTATACATACAGTGAATGTGATGATAGTAGTTACAGTAATGGTGATGGGTGAATGTGATGGAGATGGTGATGGTGAAGGGGGGACTGGGCAAAGCCAGGAGTAGGCAGGGCTGCTCACACTTGTGTGGCAATAGACTGGATACCCCCATGAGTGACCAGGGTCCAGTAATCCCCAGTGTTGGAATGGAAAATACACTTCTTGGTCTCACGGTCAATTTGCATCTGGAATGTCTCATGGTCCAGCTCTTCATCCTGATTGGCTGAGACGTTGATCCCTGAAAAGAGGAAATGGGTTAGAGGAGAAGGAAAGAGACTTATTTTAACTGAGCAGGATGGGTAAAGGAAGTTGATTTCAGAAGTTCTAGAGCATCCCCTGAAGGGGGATAAGGGTGAACAAAGAGAAGTGTCAATCTTTTCCCTGGTGTAGGGAATGAGATAGATCACAGGATCTCTCACAGGCCCCCTAAACTAGTGCTGTCATTTGTTGTTGTTCAGTTGATTCAGTCATGTCGGACTCTTCATGACCCCATGGACCACAAACAAACAAAAATAAATAATGGATTTCTAGGAAAGATCTAGACATCAGTCTAGTTGCTCTCTCCCCCTCACCCCAGAGAGTTTAGTTCAGCCCTAACTGGAATGAGCCTGGGTGAACAAAAGGAATGCAGAATGATCTTTTTTTTAGCTAGGGGAAGAAACACACTTAGATGACAGAATTTGCCCTCTCTAGATCACACTCAAATCATGTCAACCAATGGAACTGAATGATGCTACCACCAATTAGCTTAGATCAATGTATGATGACCCACCTCTACCAAAAAAGGATAAAAAGCCTTGACCAAGAGAGGCTTCCTCTCTCTCTGCTCACCCTTTTGGCCCCGAATGCAGTCTCTTAGGGATATGTCATTTTTAGGCCTGTAGGCCTGAGGCTAGTGGGGAAGCTAGGGAGAAACACAGTCAATACTTTACTAATATGTAATATTAATTAATAATAAATACTGCCAAAATGGGTATAATAGCCATTAACATATATAAATAGCGAATACTTTTCTAAAATATGGTAGCAACAAATAATTTAAATAACACAAGGTCTTGCCGACTCCAGGCCCAGCGCTCTATGGCCATTACACCAGACATATAGATCCCTGAAGCAACATATTGACTTAGAAAACCACATATTATGATTATGTTCTATTATATTTTACATTTTATTTTGTTAAATATTTCCCTCAAACATTTTCATCTGTTTAACTGTACTTGGGGGTGTTGCTTGCAGCATGAGGCTGGGGTGCCTGTGTGACACATCTGCCCTTGACCAGTGGGCTACCAGCTTTTTCTTTTTTCTTTTTTTCTTTTTTTTTGCAGGGCAATGGGAGTTAAGTGACTTGCCCAGGGTCACACAGCCAGTAAGTGTCAAGTGTCTGAGGTCATATTTGAACTCAGGTCCTCCTGAATCCAGGACCAGTGCTTTATCCACTGCGCCACCTAGCTGCCCCTACCAGCATTTTCTTGAAGGGACCTAGTAGCTGGAACAAAGGGGAGCCAAGCAAGAGAGACAAGATCAGGCAAGAGAGGAAAATCCATTCAAATTCCGTTTGGGGGGGCAGCTAGGTGGCTCAGTGGATAGAGCACTGGCCCTGGAATCAGGAGTACCTGGGTTCAAATCCGGCCTCAGACACTTAACACTTACTAGCTGTGTGATCTTGGGCAAGTCACTTAACCCCAATTGCCTCACTAAAAAAAACCAACAACAAATTCAGTTTGGGGGAGAAATGGAATGAGTCCCCTCCCTGTGCCTGATTTCTCCTCCCTAAATAGTCAAGCCAACCTCCTTCTGTTTGCCCAGAAAATCCTCCAAATCATTGCTGCTAATTGGAAGGCTAAGCTGATTGCTGCAGTTTCCATCTGCCCATCAGATGGAGTTGATGTCCCTATTTATAACTCACCCCTTAATCAGCTTGGGTTAGACACAGCAGGGGGCTCTGTCCTTCCCAGTGCCCCATTATGGGGCAGAGCCAGAGGCCTCAAGGGCCTCCTTGGGCCACTGTAGGAGGGGGGGGAAGGAGGGGGGATGTCCCCATTTAAGAAAGAATGGGGTCACAAATGCCCAAGTCCTCTGAGCATCAAAGCTCACAGATCCCCTGTAAGAGACCCTGGAAAAAGGGGATGAGCCCCAGGGCTGTGCTAGGGCTACAAGGGGATTTAGGAGCATAACAAAGTGAGAGGGATTGGTGGCATTGGGGGAGGGGGCCAAGCAGAACTGGAAAAGGGAGCAATCAGCTGGAGCCCCCACCCTACCAAGATGCGCTTAGTTCCTGCTTCCTTTTCCCTTCCCCCCTCCCCAAACCCAGAGTAAACCAAACCTCAAGCTCGTCATCATCCCCAAACTGGGCCCAGTTACCATGGCAACCCTGCAGCACTTAGAACCTTGGCAGATCGCATAGTCTCCCTTGTACCACCTGCTTCCCACGTGGTAACCCAGTGGTTGGGGCTAACTCACACATGAGGGGAGGGGGAAGTGATGAAGAGGAGGCAGCTTTGACAATTGCAGGTAAACACCAGCCTACATGTGCCAGAGGACACAGGCCCTCCGAGAGGATGGATGGAGGGTTAGGGCCAGTCACTCTGGTGCCCAGCATTCACTAGGGGTGGCCCTGGAACCCCTCCCTTATCACAGAGAAAGACCAGACAAGAGAGACTTCCTACCCAAGGCGAAATCCCAAGGTTTGGGAACCAAACTTCATCCTGCAAAGAATCCCCCGTTCTTTAAACCCTGTTGGGTCTTGCAGGTAGCCACAAGCCTGGGCTGACCTAAGGCCTTGAAGGCAGGTCTTGTCCAAGAGGACTATCCAGGGCTGGGATATTTTATTTATTTGTTTGTTTGTGAGGCAATTGGGATTAAGTGACTTGCCCAGCTAGTAAGTGTTAAGTGTCTGAGGTCAGATTTGAACTCAGGTCCTCCTGACTCCAGGGCTGGTGCTCTATCCATTGCACCACCTAGCTGCCCCTACCAGGGCTGGGATTTTGCCAGGATGAAGGAATCCATCAGAACAGCCCTCTCCCACTCATAGCGCCCCAGTGCAGAGTAGGGGGAGGTGGGGCAGGAGACATGGAAAAAATACCGGAGATGGAGACAAAAGTTCTTTCATCCCAACTCTGCCATCTGAAGCACCTGGCCAACCTGTGAGAATGTCACTGACACTTCTGTATGTCCCAATTTCATTACCTGCAAGATGAGGACGATCGTATTTGTGTAGCTTATCCCAACAGGGTTATTGTAAGGAAAGAACTTTGTAAATGGCAAAGTGATATATAACTATAAGCTACTATTATTTGTTGTTGTTGTTGAGTCATTTCAGTCCTGTCTGACTCTTCACGACCCCATATAGGGTTTTTCTTGGCAGAGGTACTGGAGTGGTTTGTCATTTCCTTCTCTAGCTCATTTGACAGATGAGGAAACTGAGGTAAACAGGGGTAAGCGACTTGCCTATGGTTGTAGCTAGTAAGTGTCTGAGGCAGATCTGAACTCGAGAAAATAAGTCTTCCCGACTTCAAGTCCAGTGTTCTCTCCATTGAACCACCTTACTGCCCTACTATCATCACCATCACCATAATGACCACCATCATCTTTAGAGTCATATGGACAGTTCTGATTTCTCCCAGGGTGCCCCAGGATTGGGTACCACTCCCTAGCAATGATACACAGAGAAATCAACAGAGAATGAAGGAAATCCTTCATAGGGCCCATGTACTCCATTGCCATCCCTGAGAGGCACTAGATGGCATAACTAGTATATGAAGTATAGGACCTACAGTCAGGAAGAGCCAAATGCCATCTCAGACACTTGCTGGCTATGTAATCCTGGGAAGAGCACTTCTCTCCACCTCAGTTTTCTCATCTGTAAAAATGGGGATAATAACGGCACTGACTTCCCAGTTTTGTTTTAAGGATCAAATGCGATATCTGTAATGTGTTTTGTAAACCTTAAAATGACATATAAGGGCTAGCCATTGTTGTTGTTGTTTGTTGTTAGATGAAATTAAGGAAGACCACTGCCGTGACCCCTCTGTGGTCAGTTTGTGGGAGATCATGGGCCTGAGTAGCCCAGGATGGGGAGGCCTGGGTGGGTTATGATCCTTATCATGCGAAGGGATGCCCACTTAGATGGCATCACAGATCTGCTGAAGAATTGAGAATTTTGAGTCCTGTAAGGACCCTTGGAACCCAAGTCTGCTCCCTGGCTTCTGGTTGAGTCGATCATCCGTTTGGGAAGGGAACAGAGGAAGAGGTAGCCCCCTCTGAATGCTGCTTATTCTGTTAGTGAGGCTGCCCCACCTTCATCCCCTGGCACGGAAGCAGAGGACTCTCAGGTCAGATTCCTGCAGAATGACTGTTCTTGTGGAAGCCCCCTATCCCGGTGCTCTAAGGCAGAAGCTCGTGACCTGGGGTCCACAAATTCCCATGTCACATGAATAGATTTTAGCAGGGTCTGTGAACTTGGATGGAAAAAAATGACATCTTTATTTTCACTAACCACAGCTAGGACGCACAGTAGATCGAGTCAGGAAGACCTGAGTTCAAATCCAGCCTCAAACTGTTGCTAGCTATGTGACCCTGGGCAATTCACTGAACCCATTTGCCTCAGTTTCCTCAATTGTTGTGAGGACCAAATGAGACTTAGCATGGTGCCTGGCACCTAGTAGGAGCTTTAATAAATGTTTGTTTCCTTCCTTCTACTAACCTTTAGTGGAAATTTAACATTTCCTCCAAAGTCTTCACTAGAGTGCCAAGGGGGTCCATGACTCACACAAAAAAAGTTTAAAACTCCTGTTCTAACAATTATATGAGGCAGTCTGTTGGGTTCTGAGTTCAAATCCCAGCTCTGGACCTTACTAATAGTGTGACCCTGGACAAGTCAATTCATCTTTCTAAGCCTCGGGCAAACCACCAAAAGCCACTATAAGGAATGAAAAGGGGCAGGTAGGTAGCGCAGTGGATAAAGCACCGGCCCTGGATTCAGGAGGACCTGAGTTCAAATCCAGCTTCAGACACTTGACACTTACTAGCTGTGTGACCCTGGGCAAGTCACTTAACCCTTATTTTTTTTTTCTTAGTGAGGCAATTGGGGTTAAGTGACTTGCCCAGGGTCACACAACTAGTAAGTGTTAAGTGTCTGAGGCTGGATTTGAACTCAGGTACTCCTGACTCCAGGGCCGGTGCTCTATCCACTGCGCCACCTAGCTGCCCCTCACTTAACCCTTATTGCCCCACCAAAAAGAAAAAAAGAATGAAGGTTGCAATCTTCAGAGAAGATTTCTGCGTGGATGAAATCACAGGACTTTGGCTCATTTGTATGCAAAGCCCTTTTTGACCCTAATGTGTTACTTAAGCATTACTTATGATTATTATTCTCCACCTGTCACTGCTTCCTTTTGGGACCTCGGTTTTCTCTTAGGTAGCTGGTGGCATGGTGAACAGAGTATTGGGCCTGGAGTCAGCCAGACCTGAGTTCAAACCTAGCCTTAGACACTAGCTATGTGTGACCGTAGGCAAGTCATTTAACCTCCCTCTCAGTTTCCTCAACTGTAAAATGGGAATCCTAATAGCACCTACTTGCTAGGGCTATTGTGACAATCAAATAATATAATATTTATGAAGCATTTAGCACAATAACAGGCACATAGTAGGTGCTCTATGTGTGCTTGATCAGCACACAGAAAGGCTAGTCACCCTGGGTCTACACTATATGAAATCAAAGAATCTGAGATTGAGAGGGTCAGCAGAAGACACCAAGTCCAACTCATAGCAGGAAAAAGAATCCCCACTACAGCAAAACACCTGGCAAGTGGTCATCCAGCCTTTGGTCCATTACCTCCTGAGGCAGGCCAACATTGATGTAGCATTTCAGTGTGTGCTAAGGGCTTTACAGTTATTATCTCATTTGATCATCACAACAACCCTGGGAAGGAGATGCTATTTTTTTTTTTTTTGCAGGGCAATGAGGGTTAAGTGACTTGCCCAGGGTCACACAGCTAGTAAGTGTCAAGTGTCTGAGGCCGGATTTGAACTCAGGTCCTCCTGAATCTAGGGCCAGTGCTTAATCCACTGAGCCACCTAGCTGTCCCAGGAGATGCTATTTTGTTGTTGTTCAGTTGTGTCTGACTCTTCTTGACACCATTTGGAGTTTTCTTGGCAAAGATACTAGAAAGGTTTGCCTTTTCTCTTTCCTGCTCATTTTACAGATGAGAAAACTGAAGTAAAGAGAGGGTTGAGTGACTTGCCCAGGATCACACAGCTAATAAGTGTCAAAGGCTAGATTTGAACTCAGGTCCTCCTGACTTCAGGGCTGGTACTCTATCCACTGCCTCACAGGGTTGTGGTAAGGATCAAATCTAAAGGAGATAAAGTGTTTTTTTGTAAACTGGACATCCTAAAAGCTATTATTATGGTGTACTTGGTAAATGTTTAACAACTGGCTCTCCAGGGAAAAAAAATGTATCTGTGACACACCTTTCAGTTTAATTTGCATTATTACCATTTTCTCCATTATCTCCTTAAGTCTAGACAATCGATCAATGATAAATCAAGTGCTGATTTGTGATTCTGAGGTATAAATGCTCACACTGAAATCTTTAACAATTTCAGCACGCTCCTGGCTAGGCTGCATTGTAACTGTATGCTCCCAGGCCTAGAACTCTCTCTTCTGGTCCCCACCTCCTTGGTTTCCCTGGCTTCCTTCAAGTCCCATCTTCTACAGGGAGCCTTTCCCCATTCCCCTTGATGCTAGTGCCTCCCCTTTGTTCATTATCTGCAATTTATCTTGGCTATGTCTTGTTTAGGGGACGTAAGTGGCACAGCCGATGGAGCACCAGGCTTGGAGTCAGGAAGACTGGAGTTCAGATCCGACCTCAGATACTTTATGAAATGTGTGACACTGAGCAAGTCACTTAACCCTGTTTGCCTCAATTTCCTCATCTGTAAAATGAGCTGGAGAAGGAAATGGCAAACCATTCCAGTATATCTGCCCAAAAAAAAAACCCAAATGAGGTTGCAAAGAGTCAGTCACAACTGAAAAACTAAATAACAACATATCTTATTTGTATACTGTCATTCTCATGTAGTCTCCCCCATTAGACTAAGAACTCTTTGTGTGTGGGGGGGGACAGCTAGATGGCACAGTGGATAAAGCACTGGCCCTGGATTCAGGAGGACCTGAGTTCAAATTCGGCCTCAGATACCTGACACTTACTAGCTGTGTGACCCTGGCCAAGTCACTTAACCCTTATTGCCTTGCCAAAAAAAAAGAACTCTTTGTGAACATGGACTATTCTAACACATAGTAGGTGCTTAATAAATGCTTGTTGACTAACTGACCCTTAGACTTGCATCTAATCCAATCTCTTCTGCCTCTTCCAGCTTTCTCCTCCTTTTCTCCAAACCCTGGGACTGGGCTGGGAAATCATAGGGGTCAGAAGATCACAGATTTTGATCTGGAAGGGACCTAACAAGTCATTGAATCCAACCCCTTCATTTGACATATGAGGAAACCGAGGCCCAGAGAGATGAAGCATCACATAGCTATTGCTGTTTGTCCTTCGTTTTTGAAGAGGACCATGACATTGTGAGGTGATGTCATGACTTGCAGTGAATTGGATTTAAGTGAGGGAGAGCTGTGCAAAGTCACCAACCTCACTCTCTCCTCCACAGCCATCTGGGTCCAGTGGCAAGATATGTCATCAGGATGAATGGAGATGACTCTGGATGATTGAGATAATCAGGGTTAAGTGACTTGCCCAGGGTCACACAGCTAGTATCAAGTATCTGAGGCCAGAATTTGAACTCTGGTTCTTCTGACTCCAGGGCCAGTGCTGTATCCACTGTGCTACCTAGCTGCTCCCTTCACACAGCTAGCAAGTATCTAAGGCAGGATTCGAACCCTGGTCTTCCTGACTCCAAGTCCATTGCCACGGCATCTGAAGCTAGAAAGAATGGATAATGTATATTTCACATCCATACAGTCCTCCTCTCCCTGTCTCTGCTCAACCTGGGCAGAGGGCCAGAGGATCAGACTCTGACTCCATTACTAAGAAGACCAAGGACTTGTGGTAACAGACTATAGAGTTCTCAGTTGCATATCATTACCCAGAATGCTAGTGTCCATCCTACCTCAACCCCCTGGCCTCAGGTTCTGGGGTGGGGGTGGGAGGTCAGACAGCTATAGGCACTGGCACAATCATCCCTGTGTTTAGGAGGCTCAGACACCCTCTTGTTTCCCTAAGGGTGGTGGGGAAGCCAGTCAATGAACCAGGGAGGAAAGTGGGCTTCCACTATGAAAAGTGGATAAGAGGGGGCAGCTAGGTGGCACAGTGGATAAAAGCACCGGCCCTGGATTCAGGAGGACCTGAGTTCAAATCCTGCCTTAGACACTTGACACTTACTAGCTGTGTGACCCTCAGCAAATCACTTAACCCTCATTGTCCCACCAAAAAAAAAAAAAGTGGATAAGAGGGCACATTGACTGGACTTTAGGGCTTAATCTATTCTATTCTAGGATTTCTTTTTTTTTTTTTTAGTGAGGTAATTGGGGTTAAGTGACTTGCCCAGGGTCACACAGCTAGTAAGTATTAAGTGTCTGAGGCCGGATTTGAACTAAGGTACTCCTGATTCCAGGACTGGTGCTCTATCCACTGTGCCACCTAGCTGCCCGTATTCTAGGATTTCTTAACCTTTTTTTTTTTTTTTTAGCCAGACTCCTTTTTAAAGTCTGATAAAGCCTATGGATTCCTTCTCAGATGAAAGATTCTACAAGCATAAAATAAAATACATAATGCTACCAGGGAAATCAGTTATATTCAAATACAGTTATCAAATTAAAAAAAAAAAGTTCTGGACTCCAGGTTAAGAACCCCTGTACTCACTCACTCAATCATCTCATCATCATCATGGCTGACATTTATATAGCAATTTCAGTTTTGCAAAGTGCAAAGTACATTATGAGATCATTCGAGTGAGGGCTTGTTTGATTTATTGATTCATTCGACAAACATTTAATTAAGTTCTTCCCCTGTACAAAGTACCAAGATGAATCAGATCTCTCTCATGCCTTCCGGCTTGAAAATTCTTTGATTCTAGAAATGGTTCCTAATTTCAAGGGAGGGAAGGATGTTGAAAACTAAAAGCAAAGAGTGGGTCCTGTCAGGGACTAAACCCAGTGCCAGGCACTTCATAGGGATGAGATTACTTCCCCTCTGTAAAATGAGGTGGTTGCTGAAGAAAAAAAAACAAAAAGGCGAGGGGGAGGAGGAAAAAGGTCTCTTGTGGATCCAATATGTAAAGCAGCTCTTTTGTGGTGGCAAAGAACTGGAAACTAAGGGGCTACCCATCAGTTTGGGAATGGCTGGGGGCAGCTAGGTGGTGCAGAGGATAGAGTGTCGGCCATGGATTCAGGAGGACCTGAGTTCAAATCTAACCGCAGACACTTACTAGCTGTGTGACGCTGGGTAAGTCATTTAACCTCTCTCTGCCTCACTTTCCTCAGCTCTAAAATGGGGATCTATAACAACACCTACCTCCAACGGTTGTTTCAAGGATCAGATAACATAATATTTCTTTTTTTGTGTGGGGCAATGAGAGTTAAGTGATTTGCCCAGGGTCACACAGCTAGTAAATGTCAAGTGTCTGAGGCCAGATTTCAACTCAGGTCCTCCTGAATCCAGGGCTGGTGTTTTATCCAGTGTGCCACCTAGCTGCCCCCTGACATAATATTTCTAAATATTTATCTCAGTGCCTCATACACAGTAGGCATTATATAAATGTTTATCCCCTTCTCTTTTAAGGAAACTTGAGAAGACTTGTATGAGCTGATGCAGAGTGAAGTAAGCAGAATATGGAGACCAATTATACAACCACAACAATTAGGAAAGATCTGATCAATGCAAAGGCCAACTATAAATCTGAAGGATTGATAATGGAGCATGCTATATACCTTCTGACAGGGAAATAATGGATTCAGGGTGCCGAATAAGCCATATATTTTTGGAGATGGCCAATATGGGAATGTATTTTGCTTGACTATGAATACTTCAGCCTGCTAGGTGGTACAGTGGATAGTGTCCAGCCTGGAGACAGGAAGACTTGAGTTCAAATCTAGCCTCAGACACTTACTAGCTGGGTGTCACTGAGTAAGTCACATAACTATTTTTGCCTCAGTTTCCTCATCTGTAAAATGAGCTGGAGAAGGAAATGGCAAACCACTGCAGTATCTTTGCCAAGAAAACCCCAGTCAGATTCGACTGAAATGACTGAATGACAACATGCATACTTCTTACAAGGTTTTGTTTTTCTTGCCTAGTGAGGGCTGGGGGGTGCAGTAGGGAAAAATAATAAATACTTTAAAAGACCCAAATTTGATAACTGGGTGAAAAAAACAACAAAAAATGAGGAAGTTGAAACGGATGAACCCTAAGGTCCCCTAATTCCTGTGTAGCTCCTGTGGCCCCTGCCCCATCTTGGCTTATCCTGACACTGCTGTAAAGAGCCCAGGGTTACCTCTGTCATCTGGAATGTCTTGAGTGGAGGACAACATGGAAAATCAGGAGAATTCAATTTGGGGGTGTTTGAAGTAGGAGAATGTTCCACAAATCTCCCAGGAATCACAACTTTCGTATCTGGTTTCTCATGAGCCTTTGGTATCTTACTGTGCTTCCTAGTATAGGCTCTCAGCTTCCTCCTCCTCCTCTCTACCCTCTAGATAGGGGTTCTGAACCTGAGGTCCCCAAAGCAAACAAAAAAATTAAGAACCCCTGCTCCAGAGCTTCTTGGAGGACAAAGGATATTCATTTGGGGGGCAGGGCAATAAGGGTTAAGTGACTTGCCCAGGGTCACACAGCTAGTAAGTGTTAAGTGTCTGAAGCCAGATTTGAACTCAGGTCTTCCTGAATCCAGGGCCAGTGCTTTATCTACTGCACCACCTAGCTGCTCCACCTAAAGCTCAGGAGGCACCAAAGAGAGTCAAGGAAAATTATATGAGACCCAAATAATGGAGGAATTGGGGGATCTCTATTGAGGAGCTCTTTTCTACTCTTTCTTCCCTCAGAGCTGAAGGTTGGTAAGGTCCTTCTTTCTCCCTGCCTCCCTCACTAAGCCCGCAGAAGGAGCTCTATTGGAAGTTCAGGCTGAGGCCCATGCCCATGCCTCTCAATCCCCACCTGGCCTGTGCCCCTTCCACGGGTTTGGAGGGAAAGCTGCTTTTGGAGAGATTGAAGGAGCAGGAGATAAGGGAGGGAGAGGTGTCCCCCCCAGGACCACTCCCCTAGTTGGACTGTCTCAGCAGGGCCCACTACCCTAACTCCTAATTCTTCTCTCTGAGACCTACTTTGGAAGTGGCCAGTGTGGGAAATTTGTTTTACTTGACTATGCATATTTATAATGAGAGTTTTGTTTTTCTCTTTTTAATTTGGATGGGGGTGGGGGGGATGAACAGGACAGAAAACTGATATTTTAATTTTTTTTTTTTTAGTGAGGCAATTGGGGTTAAGTGACTTGCCCAGGGTCACACAGCTAGTAAGTGTTAAGTGTCTGAGGGCGGATTTGAACCCAGGTACTCCTGACTCCAGGGCCAGTGCTCTATCCACTGTGCCACCTAACTGCCCCTGAAAACTGATTTTTTAAATAAAAAAATTATTAAAAAAAAAGAAATTCCTTTTCCCTGCTACTTTTCCCTATGTTCTCTTCTCTATACTACTCAGCCCTAGCCCTCTCCAGAGCCTGGGCATGTTGGTTAAACTGTCTCAGGCTCAGTCTGGCTATCTCTAAAATGGAAACTATAGTACCTACCTCATGGGGTTTTTTGAGGATCAAATGAAATGTCCGTGTAAAGTTCTTTGGAAAACTTAAAGTGCTATATAAATATTAACAAAGATTATTATCTTTTCTCCTCCCTTTCTACTGTGTTCTCTGGAACATTCTATTGTGAAGAAAGAAAAAGAAAGAAAGAGAAGGAAAGAGGGAGAGGAAAGAAGGAAGGGAGGGAGGGAGGAAAGGAAGAAAGAAAGAAAAGAAAAGAAAAGAAAAGAAAAGAAAAGAAAAGAAAAGAAAAGAAAAGAAAAGAAAAGAAAAGAAAAGAAAAGAAAAAAGGAAGAAAATAAAGGAAAAAAGAAAGGGAGGGAGGGAGGGAGGAAGAAAAAGAAAGAAAAAAACTGTTTCATCTTCTTTTCTCACATTCCTTTTATTTTTCTTATGGGGCAGCTAGGTGGCGCAGTGGATAGAGCACTGGCCCTGAAGTTGGGAGGACCTGAGTTCAAATCTCACCTCGGCACTCATTGGCTGTGTGACCCTGGGGCAAATCAATTAATCCCAATTGCCTCAAACATCTGGGGCCATCTCCATTCATCCTGATGACATATCTTGCCACTAGACCCAGATGGCTCTGGAGGAGAGAGTGTGGTTGGTGACTTTGCACAGCTCTGCTTCACTTAAATCCAATTCATTTCAAGTCATGACATCTGTCATGGCCCTCTTCAAGGACGAAGGACAACCAATAGCAATGTTTTTTTGATTCTCACTGAAACCTAGTTTTCTCCTGAAGATACCACATATCCAGACGTTCCTTCCAACGCTAGCAATTCCCGCTAGCCCCAGCTCCTCTCACACCCTGACACTCAGAACCAGAAGGAATTGACATATTCAGTTGCCTTCCCACTTTCTTCCTCTGCCTCCTTTCAATAATTCAATTCAATAAACATTTATCAAGTACCTACTTTGTGCCAGGGACTATGCTAAATGCTGGGAATAAATATAAGAAAAAGACAGTCCCTGCCCTAAGGAAGTTTACAATCTAATCCGGGAAGCTGTAAAGGGGAGACATGCTCTATCTCCCAGCAATGACCTCTTCTCCTTTAAACTTCACTCCAACCTGTCCAGGTCCTTGTTGCTGTCACCTGTGGACCTCTGGGTCCCTGTGCCTCTCTCAAAAGTTCAAGAACAGGGGGCAGCTAGGTGGCACAATGGATAAAGCACTGGCCCTGGATTCAGGAAGACCTGAGTTCAAATTCGACCTTAGACACTTGACACTTACTAGCTGTGTGACCCTGGGCAAGTCATTTAACCCCCATTGCCCCGCAAAAAAGAAAGAAAAAAAGTTCAACAACTGTCTCACAGTCTTCTTCTCTACCCCAGCCCTTTCCCCATTCAAATATCCTGGCCTCCTGATCACTTAAGCAATTTAATTCCCATGATTCCATCTCCAATGTACCTTAAACACAGACAGTAGTGGTCAGGCCTCATCCTTATTCTGCCTTCTCCTACTTTCACACTTTCTTGTGCCATCACCCAGGCCTGGGAGGGACTCCCCATCTTTCTTAGACCCTAGCTTCTTCTTCTTCTTCTTTTAGACCCTAGCTTCTTAAACTGTGCATGGAGGCCCCATCTGAGATCATGGAACTGAATTGTGGGGGTTGTGAAAAATTTGATAACAACAAAAGGTTATGTATACCTATTTTATAACCTATATGCCCCGGGTCACATAAAAATTTCTCAGGTGAAAAGCGGACACGAGTGGAAAAAGTTTAAGAAGCTCTGGTCTAAAAAAAAAAAAAAAGAAGCTCCGGTCTAGAGCAGAGGTTTCTAACCATTTTGGTGTCATGGGCCTCTTTAGTAGGGTGTTTGGTGAAGCATCTATGGACCCTTCTCAGAATACTGTTTTTATTTAAATGCATAAAATAAAATACATTAGATTAAAAAGGAAACTAGGGGCAGCTAGGTGGCGCAGTGGATAGAGCACCGGCCCTGGATTCAGGAGTACCTGAGTTCAAATCCAACCTCAGACACTTAACACTTACTAGCTGTGTGACCCTGGGCAAGTTACTTAACCCCAATTGCCTCACAAAAAAAAAAAAAAAAAAAAGGAAACTAAAGGTTAGTGAAAATCAAGATGTAATTTCCCTGCCCCCTCCAAGTTCAGAGATTCATGGGCCTCCAATAAGATCCCCTGTTCTGTAGAAGTCCTTCCCTTCCTTTAAGGTGGGTCTTAGGAACTATGTTTTCTTTGAATCCTTTCCTAATCTCTCCATCTCAAGTTATCTGTCTTTCCCTGAATCTCTTTACCTATCACATTTTAATTTGTGCTATAGTTACCTGTTTACTAGGCTTACTAGAAGGGACATTCTAGGAGAGAAAGGATTGTATGTCTGCCCCAGGACCTCACACGTTGTGCTTACATAAGGCTACCCTAACCCTCCCTGCCTGGAATTCACTCCCTCTTCATCTCTGCCAAAATTTCAGTATCTCTTTCTTCCTTCAAAGACTAAGCTCAGGTGTTTCCTCTTCCCTGAAGTCTTCCCAGACCTCCAGCTAAATGACAATTTCCCTAGAGCACTTTATCTGGATCCCTCCTTTGACCCCATCCCTCCCTATTTTGCCATCTAATTATCTATCTGTGTTGCTGTCTATTCCTGCTTGCCATTGAATGTAAACTCTTTGAGGGTCAAGATTATGTCAAGTTCTATATTTGTACCCTTGGTACTTACCACAATATTAAGTGCATATAGCACTAGATGCTTTAAAAATGTTTGTTGATGGGGGGCAGCTAGGTGGCACAGGAGATAAAGCACCGGCTCTGGATTCAGGAGGACCTGAGTTCAAATCCGGCCTCAGACACTTGGCACTTACTGGCTCTGTGACCCTGGGCAAGTCACTTATCCCTCATTGCCCCGGAAAAAAAAAGGTTGTTGAATGCATGCACAGATGAATGAATGAATGCTTAACAAATATCTGTTGAACTGGCTGATATTCCTGAAACTAACTCTTTTTGTGCCTAAGCTAAGTCCTACATACTCAATAACCTTGACCTCTGCATACTTCTTTCCCTGGTCTTGAACTTCTCAACGTCACCAAGCCTATTAAGTTTTTCTCCATCTTTCCCTACCTCAAAGGGGTTAATGCAATGAAGAATGGTTTTCAGCTTGGGCAGGACCCCCCCACCCCAGTTCTGGGCTGGGCACAGGGTAGCTGCCTTGCTGATTTCGCTCTCATTATACCACTGCCCATCAGGAGGCTCTTGGTGACAGGAGGGAACCTGGAAGAAGAGGAGGTAGGGGAGTAGTAGTAGATTTACCTTGTCGGATAGAGACATAGCGCCCATTGGAGCCCATAAACACCACCTGAGGGTGACTCTCTTCCAGGTCAAAGAGTTCATCCTTGCTTGGCTTGGAGCTGCGCCCAGCCTTGAGGGTCCCAGTGGGCCCCATGGGGGCCAGGTACCTGCCATCGCAATCCTTGAAAGCTAACTTGCCGGCTTTGAATTCCAGGGTATAGCGAGCCCGGGGCTCTGGCTCCCACACCAGTTTACCATCATTGCGCAGGTAGCGACTGTCACAGGTCTTCAGACAGTATTGCTTGTTTAGGAAGATAAGAGTAATGAGGGCATCCACGCCCCAAGGAATGTTGCTGTCAGTTGCAATCTCATCCTCCTGTGGGCACAAGTGGGCATAGCGCCGACGGCTGATGCTCAACAGATTGGCCTGGGGATGGATGGCGAGGTGGACCGTCCAGAGCTCAGCAGGTGTGATGGTCGGCGAAAAGCAGGAGAGGTGGTCCTCCGAACCTCCGAAGAACCGCCTGTAGGGTTCAGACTGCAAGGCCCAGCGCCCGTCTGAGTGGGTGACTATTAGGAAGCGGGCATCGCGGCTCGGCTTCTCTGCCTCGCAGGACACCTTCCCGTCCTGATCGGCCTCCAGGTAGCGTCCCAGGTGGCTTCGGAAGAAGACGGCCGAGCCGTTGCCCTCGTCCTGCTCCAGGACCCATATCTGCTTCCTCTTGAGGCTGGAGGCTGAGGCGTTCACCTTGAAGCCGAAGCTTTCGGCGGTCAGATAGCGGTCCTCTTCATTGATCAGGCCGAACTGGATCTTCAGCACCTGGTGGATCCCATTGGTTGGCATCTTTGGGGCCCCCGGGGGACCCCTTGCGCCAATGGCTTATCCTGCCGCACCTGGTGCTCACTTTTCTGCAGACTCTCCTTCCTGCAGCAAATTCCGCTTAGCTGGCTGCAGCTGAGTAAATCTGCCGGCACAGGTCAGGGGCCACCTGCCCTGGGCACCGACTCTTCAGCTCTCACCTGGGATCCCCTCATTGAACCCCATGGGTCAGGGGTCCTCGGGGCCGCCTACTCTTCCACTGACCCGTACCTGCCTCTGAGGCACTCCCAGGTCACCTCTTACATGACCAGCGGAGCAGGGGAGGGAGAGAGAGGAGTGACGAGGTGGATCAGACAATGTGCACGCTTAGGAGCTACTGCCTGGTTTAATTAGCCACAGCTAGGATTACAGAGCTCTCCCAGATCTCAATGAGGCCAGAGCCATCAGTAACCAACAGTCAGCCCCACAAAGGAAGGGGGGCTCAGCGCTGAAAACAATGGTCCTTTTCTCTGTCTGCCCTGCCCCACCCGCCACCAGCAGCTCTGCCTGTCCTCCCTGCCTTCGAGCCCCTTGCCTCAGTCTCTCCCTTTCCTTGTATCTACGCTCCTGTAGCCATGCAGCCTCGCTCTTCTTGGAGGCTCGGCAAAAGCTTCTGATGGAAAACTTACAGTGTAACCGGATCGCTGCCCGTGCCTCCCTCCACTGGCCTTCCAGATCTGTTCCCTCTCATGTCGGGATAAAATTACTTGCTTCTCTGATTCCTCCTGCTGCCAGGAGTGGGTCATCTCACCCCACCTGGCCTGTTGGGCTCATAAGCTCCTTATCAATTAGCCCAACTTGTTATTGGTTTAGACCTTCTATCCTTCTTCCTGCCCCTTGCCCTCTCCATCTGGGTATCCTCCCAGGCCTGCCTCCAACTCAGGGGATTAGGAAAGGGGAATCTGTTGGTGTCCTGCCCCCGTCCCCTCTGAGGAGCCATTTTGGCCAAGCAAGAGATGGCCTAACTGGCTTCTCTGACCCAAGCCTGCCATCCCCTCCCATAGGCAGACCTTACTTTGTCCATCAATGGGAGGAGACTTGGGGCCCCGGGTGGCATGGGTTTCTGATGGAGGGCAAATACTCCTTGGCCTTGACCCTGAGATTCAGTCCCCAGATCTCCGACCTTGGGAAGAGGAAACCATGCCAAGGGATGAAGGGAGAAAGGCAATGGATTTTTCTTTGAGAGTGACACAACTGACCCTTGACATCAAGAAAAGCTTGGCTGGCCCCAGAATGGGCCATCTGACACCACCCCACTCCCTCCCTCTGTCCCAACTGTATAAATAGAGGAATCACCGAATCACTGAGCCTCAAAGATTCAAGAGGCCTGACGGGTCCCCAGGGCCAACCACCTGGCCAGTGCTCGAAACCCCTCGATGACTCTCAGACAAATGATCCTTCATTTCCTGCTTGGACACCTCCAAGGCCCTTGATGCAGCAGGGAGATAACAGGAACTAAGGTTTGTGGGATGTAGTGGCAGAGGTTTGTGAGTGGTTCTAAAAGACACTTAATTATTGGGGGGAGGGAAGAAATCTTAGACATAGGAACATAGACTTGGGGCTAAATCTTAGAGGCGGTTGCCCCCATGCCCATTCATTTTATAGTTGAGAAATCCGGGGGCTCAGGGAGGTTAAGGAACCTCCCCAAAGTGCCTAGGTAGGTGTCAGAGGTAGGATTTGAACCCAGGGCTTCTGATTCCAGAGTCGATGGGTTTTTCACCCTAGTATATTTTCTCTTTATCACTAGCAGCAGCAGCCATGAATTTTTCTTAGGGTATTGTAGAGGAAAGCTCATCTGGGTTGAAATCAGGAAAGCCCTGGCTGTGTCACTTAACCTCTCGGTTCCCTCATCTGTAAAATGGAGATAATCATACTTATATCACCTAACTCACAGAGCCTAGCACATAGTAGGCACTTAATAAATGTTTACGGATTGATGGATCGAGTTCCTGTGGGGGAGATGTGCTTGGTTAAACCTCACGGTGCTGGTAGAAAACTGAGCTGTTGCAATTATACTGTTGCGTGTGGATGATCTGTTGGGTACCCCATGAAGGGAGTCAGAAACCCAGTCCTGCTTTCTAAGGGTCACAGTCTAAGGCCAGCATAGGGACCCAGAGAGCAACATGTACTGAGAGGACTAAAGGCACTGCCAGGGTCCTACCCTGGGCCACTGAGGAAAGTGAGACCACCCCCTTCTCCTCCCCTCCCCCAGCCCTGCCTTCCTTTTCCTGGACAGCTTCAGGGGCTCCTTCCCTACTCCTCTCTGCACCTGCAGTCTCCCTGGGCTGATGCTGGACAAATATGGCCCCCAGCAGTGCGATAGGTTCCGATAGCAGCGACCTCTGAGCATGACTTCTAGGGAGGACTCTGAGAAGTCTGTGGCAGGCCGTCCTCCTCTTCATCCTCCCCACCCCTCTACTCATCCTTTCCTCTTCCCCAGGACAGTCTGTCTTCTGCACCTGCCCTCGGGGCCAGGAGCCAGAATAGAAACCAGATCTCCCCATCCTGGGAGGCAACCAACCAAGGTGTCCTCTTCCTCATCTTGGTGTTTTGACCCAAATGTCTCCCTGGGGACTCAGAAGGGGTGGGACTGAGAGAGAGAAAGGAAAGAAGTAGGGGGTCTTTGGGGGGTTGGAATGGACTTAGCCTAAATTTTGGACAAAGACCAAAGAGTCTCTGCGAGTGTTCATTGTCTCAACTCTCTTAGATGGTTTTTTGTTTTGTTTTGTTTTGTTTTGTTTTCCCCACACAGCACGGGAAGGAAGCTTATCTGTAGTATCTACTACTTACTACTTGTGAGCCTAGAGCAACCGATCAATCAACAAGTAATCATTAACCACCTACTACAGACACTCACTAGCTGTGTGACCCTGAGTAAGTCTCATAACCACTATGTGCCTCAGTTTCCTCAACTGGAATATGGGGATAAAAATAGCACCTACCCCCAGGGCTGTTGTGAGGATCAAATTAGATATTTGTAAAGCACTCTGCAAACCTTAAAGTGCTATATAGATGTTAGTCATTATTATTAATAATAATATCATTGTTTTTGGAGAAGAGGATCAGAAGTCTGTCTGTCTGTCTGTCTGTCTAGGAAAAGCTGAAAGATCAAAGGGGAAGGGGAAGTGAGAACTCTTAAAAGCCCAGGGCATTTCCTACTCTTGTGTCCTCTGGTTGATCTTAGACCCACAAGACAATTCCCCAAGCCTGGAAGGAATTTGCCTTTCAGAATTCTCATCTTCCATTAAGGCTCAGCTCCTGAAGCAGTTAAGTGCTTCCTCAAGTATCCCCCAAAGCTCTTTGCTCTTTCTTCTGCTCTCTTCCTACCTTGTGTTATGTCCCTCTCCTCATTCGCCTATAAAACATAAGTTATCTAAGAGCTGATGCAATTTCTTTTTGGGGGGGCTCTATATCCCTGATACCCAGCACTTAATAAAGGTTATTTTGAATTGAATCCTTTAATTGGACCCTCTTATTTTACAGATAAGGAAACTGAGACCAGGAGCTGCCCACTACAACCAGGAGGTGGGGGGGGGGGCAGAATTCAAACTGAGCATCTGATGTTCTTTCCATTGTCCTACTCTGCTCTCCTCAGGGATGGTAAAGGATATTCCCAGCATGCCAAGCTGTTGAACAAAATCTCCAGGGGCCCAAACCACTACTACTTTTTTCCCTTATGGATGAGTATGAAATATACAGTCGGCCTCCCTAAGAACCTCTGAACAATTTCTTGTCCTGAAAGGGGGCACTGTCCCTTTGCAGGAACAGAAAAAATGCAAAGGATTAATGACAATAGCGGTAGAAGACATCCTAAATGGCCTGGGTCCTTTTGCATCTCAACCCACCCCTGACTTCTCCATATCCCCAGAGAGTTTATAAGCAGATCCAGCAGTTCCACGAAAAGGGCCCTGTCCACCCTCTTCTCAACTCCCACTCAGCTGCTTCTGGCTCTCACAAGAGGTCCAATTAGAGCCTCAACAACCACCCCCTGCTCCAATAGGGTACCGATGCCCATTAGTGAGCTGCCAGTGGCCCATTCATATGCTAATGAGGCCATTAAGCTAATCAGTGAGAATGGTGTCCAACAGCCTGAGCGTCTCTTACAGGGATGGGTAGTGGCCAGAAGTGGCCCGTAGCTCTTTTGAAATGAAGCCAGAGCAGCACAGGTGTCGGTCGGGAAGTTTCCTAAGTGGCCAAACGGGCAAGAGCATTCAAACACAACCAGATCTTTGTACAATTACTATGTCTTCCTGGCTCAGATCATCCACACCAACCTTTTCATCACGGCATGTGTATACATGGGATTTTATCCAGACTGGAATATGCCCCTGATGCCCACACACATACAGCCCCTTAGCCCACGTGAATGGTGTAACAATTTAGGTTGTTTTTAGTAGTGGTTCCTGAAACATCCACCATTCATTCATTCATTCATTCATTCATTCATTCATCCATCCATCCATCCATCCATCTATCCATTTATCAACTATCCACTTATTAAGCACCTACTATGGGCAGAGTACTGAATTTAGTATTGGAGAAGACACAAAGTTTACTTAGGACAAAAATCCTGCCCTTGTGGATCTTACAGTTTAGTAAATCTCTTCTCCCTACTCTGTTCTCCCTCATAGACCTCTGCAACCAGTTCCTGGGCCAAGATCCAACTTCTGTCCCATCCCTGGCACATAAACACACTTGCCTGCCCATATTCATGGGTTCTTGTCTGGGGATGGTATCTCCAACCTGGGGATACCTAGGATCTTCCAACCTCAATTCCAGTCACCCCAAAGGTCAAAAGCTCCCAGAAGGTCAAAAGATCAAACATTTAGAGCAGGAAGGAAACTTAATGGTCATCTAGCCTGATCCAATCCTTTTATAAGGAGAGGAGGAAACTGAAGCTTAGAAAGGGTTAGTGACAAGTTGCTTGCAATAGGCATTCTCTTTTTCAAAAACAGTTAATAATAATAATAATATAGATGCTAGTAAGCATCTATATAGCACTTTAAGGTTTGCTAAGTGCTTTACAGAGATCTAATTTGATCCTCATAACAGCCCTAGGGGTAGTTGCTATTTTTATCCCCATATTCCAGTTGAGGAAACTGAGGAAGATAGAGGTTATGGGACTTACTCAGGGTCACACAGCTAGTGTGTATCTAAGGCCATATTTGAATTCTGGTTTTCCTGACTCCAGATCCACTGGCCTGGTCAGAAATGACCCAGAAAGAAGGGAGGCTAGGTGGCTCAGTGGATAAAGCACCAGCCCTGGATTCAGGAAGACCTAAATTCAAATCCAACCTTAGACACTTGACACTTACTAGCTGTGTGACCCTGGGCAAGTCACTTAACCCTCATTGCCCCACAAAAACAAAAACAAACAAAGAAATGACTGGGAAGCCCCCTGCAGTCCTCCTATCTTCTTGGGAAGGGTTGCTTTTGTCTCAGCCTGGGATGCTTCCCTCTTCAGCTACTCTCAGAACATTCTTTCTTCTCCAGTATTTCCCTTTTGGATGCTAGTAGAGAGGGAGAGGGAAAGATGGGGCCAGACGTAAGGCTCCCCCCCCTTCTCCTGGAGAATGGGCAACTCCCCACAGACCACTCTGGGAATAGTGCTAGAACCATTGGATTTAGAGTTAGAAGAGATCTTTCAAATGTTCTAATCCAGGAGTTCTTCACGTTTTGGGGACCATAAGCTCCCCTTTGGTCTCTGCTGAAGCCTATGAGCTCCTTTGTTGAAGAATGGGCTTTAAGTGCATGAAATCAAATACGTAGGATTCTGAAGGAAACCAACTGTATTGAAGTAAAGGTGTAATTATTTCCCATCCAAATTCACAGATCCCCTGAAATTTACCCATAAGTTAAGAATTCCCCTCATCCAAAGAGGTGAACATCTGACCTATGGCCCAGGCAGTAAAAGGCACAGTCAGGATTCAAATTCAGCTCTTTTACCTACTGAGGCCACATCAGCAGCCAAGTCCTTGTGTTTGCCAGAACCAGGGGTGTTCCTCTTTTTCCTCCGAGAAGAAATTCAAAATGGCGGCAGGGGTAGGAGGGTCCCAAATTGGGGTGGGGAGGGTTAAGGAAAACTCCTCCCTGGGGCTGAGCTCTGAGTAAGTTTTTCCTTAAGGTTATACAGCAAGCTCAAGGCAGTGTAAAGCTCCCAGAGCTGACTCTGGCTCTGACACCATGGCAACAACACAGTGAGCCCAGGCCTGGTGCCCAGGAGAGGCTGAGACGGGTGGTGTGAGTTGGCAGAGGTCTGACAGCTCCCGTGAGCTGGCCTGACCAGGGCCCAGACAGACTCCTCACGGCTGAAAGGGGCCAGAAGTTTGGGAAATCTCTGGAAATCCTCCAGGGGCTATGCTGGTGATAATGCAACATCTTGTTAGAGCCACCTGCAAAGGCTCAGAGCCAGCCCTGAATATTCCTGAGTCTGTAGCAGGACTACAATGTTTGAACTTCACAGTCAGGCTTGAGTTTAGCACCCAGAACAAGACTTCGTCCCAGGGCACTGACTTTGGCTGGGGTAGGGTGGGATTTTTTCTCCTAAGGAAGGTGTGTACTACCTCTTCTTCTACCTTCATTCCTCAACTTCCCTTTGAATTCCTTTATGGTCCTGGGTAGCACAGGCAGCTACCGGCAATGACCCCCAGCATCCTGTTACTCAGTCCTCAGACCATCCCCTCTCTCTTGTGCACTAGTGAGACCCTCTGTGCCTGTGTTGGAGTTTACTTTCTACCCGAGGAATACAACATATAAACAGAAAAGCATACACTTGATTATATGAGGAAGAGGAGGGAAGAGAATGTTTCCAACTAAGGGGAACAGGATCAAGGAATTGGCTTCTTCCTTCAACTGGTTTTGTCCCAAATGAAAAAATTCCAGGTTAGAGCTCTGGGGCCACCCCCCCCAAGTAACCCTCCAACAATAATAGTAAATTTAGCACATTGAGAAATCCTCCTAGCTTCAGGAATAACTCCCAGCTCTCTGGCATCCCTCAACCCAGAGCCAGTCTAGATGGGTCATCTCCCAGAAGGTTTTGGGGGCCACCGTGTGTGCATGTCAGAGACTCCCCTGAGGGTCATAAACTCTTCTGCTCCCTTTCTTGGTTACCTCAATTCACTCAGTAGTAGAGGAGAAGGAGAAGAAGAAAGGGGGAGAAGGTGAGAAAGAGGAGGAGGAAGAGGAGAAGGGAGGAAGAGGAGGAAGAAGAAAATGAGGAGAAAAAGGAGGAGGAAGAGGAGAAGGAGGTATAAGAGGAGGAGGAGGAGGAAGAGGAATTCACTGGGTCCCCCTTTCAGGGAACTAGCCAGAGGCCCTGATTTCTTTCTTCCTAGCTCAGGCCCCGCTCCCCAGTGCCCCCCAGGGTCCTGTCAGGTTTCCCTGGGCCTAGGCTGCTCTCATTGTTCCTGAAAATAGGCCCAGGGGATTGGTTGGCTAATGATTTTTTCATGGCTGAGATCTCTCTTTCCTCCCTGGTTCCACTTACACTCGAGCTCGGCCAGCGCTTGTCTTCCTCAGTGCTGGGTTGGTTTACTCGAGCCTGTGCTTGTGGTTTAGGGTAACACTCTTGCTGGGCACACTCACTGTCACCAAGCCAGCGCTGGAATGTACAAGCTGCTTGGAGGATGAGAGAGAAAGGCTGTTGCTATGGGAACGTGGGCTCCACAGGAGAGAGGCTACTAAAATTGGGCTGCCACTCTATGTTTCCATGAGCGTGATCCCACGCTCTGGCACCCACGCAGAAGCAGCTGGAGTGTGCAGAGTGGGGAAAGACACAGGATTTGAACCTTGTCAAGCCCTGGATTTGGTTCTGCTTCTATCACTTACTTGTTGTGTGACTTCGAGCAGCCTCAGTTTCCTCATCTGTAAAATCGGGGTATTTGTAATGTCTACCTCACAGGCTTACTGTGGGAATCAAATAAACTAATGGATATGTAGTGTGTTATTAACTGCAACAGGCTATGAAGGAGCAGCTTGACATAGTGAATAATGAGCAAGCCTTGGAGTCAGAAAGACCCAGTATCAAAACCTACCTTGTACACGTACTGCTGTGGGATCCTGGGCAAGCCAGTGCTGTATCTCTTTGTGTCTTAAAAGACTCTCTAGGACTGAGTCATAAATGGGTCGTGATCAGCACCGATGGAGTTCCTGCATGAGATGTTTGTTCCCCTTAATTCCAAAATCATCCATCCTTTGCATATTTTTCAGTTACCCACAGATAGAGATAGGGATGAAGATAAAGACTGAACCTGGGATTTCATTAGTACACTGAACTCCTACAGAAGGAAATTCCTCCAGCATCCCCTCCACAACTTAAGAGGGGAACCTAAAACACCAAAAAATCAAGTGACTTGCCCAAGGTCACACAGCCACTTACAAGTCAGGAATGGGCCTTGAACTCAGGTCTTTCTGGTTCTGAAGTTGGCTGTCTATTTACTACAGCAAGCTGCCACGCATAAAATTAAAAAAAAAAAAAGCTGATATTTATATTAGTGCTTTAAAGTTGGCAAAGTACTTTATGTAAATTATTTTATTTGGCACATGCTCTCACTCTCACCCCACCCAAAGACACATACATACACATGTCATATTTGTTGTTGCTGTTCAGGCATTTCAGTTGTACCCTACTCTTTGTGACCCCATCTGGAGTTTTCTTGGTAAAGATATTGGAGGGCTTTACCATTTCCTTCTCCATCTCATTTTATAGATGAGGAAACTGAAG